>NC_052333.1:35095271-35352771 GCF_016432855.1 Salvelinus namaycush
TATAGCACAGGAAGTGGTAATTAAGGCAATGTAGTGCTAATTCAATGTGTTCTGGACTCGTGGGTTCGACTACACACAACGTTCCTTATTTCCCTTGTAAGAATATTGAAACGCTGCAAAAGATTGGATTGAGTAAAGAGATGCATACACTGATGCTTTGCACAAACATTGACAACATCAAAGATTGCAGCATTGTGATACAAAGCCAATCCTCCAGAATGACTTGAGCCTAAATCCAGTGCCTTAGACCACTCTGCAACGCTACCCAGCCTCTTCCTCAAAGTCACACTTTCTCATCTGTTACCTAGTCTTGCTAAGCTCCCATTAATTTCAACCTCTTCTTTTATCCTTTTTCATTTCATTTTCTTCATTTATATCATGTTGCTTTTTCTTCCTGTGTCAACACATCATTTGTTTTTGCTGCTATGTCTGAAGAGCACATTTGTAGAGCACTTTACAAGCTCAGAAAGGTGGATCTCGGCCAGCTGGTGGGAGGGGCCACCGCTATAGCACAGGACGAGGTAGTTAAGGCAATTTAGTGCTAAAGATGGCAGCGGTGTTATTTCCCTTGTATGAATATGGAAACGCTACCAAAGTTTGAATTGACCAAAAACTTGCACAAACAGCAACAAGGATGGCAGCGGTGGGATTCAAACCCACGCCTCCAGAGAGACTGGAGGCTAAATCCAGCGCCTTAGACCACTCGGCCACACTACCGTTCACCATCAAAACCCCCAAACTTTGTCAACTGTTACCTAAGCCTGCTAAGCTCCCATTAATTTCGGTCTCTTCTTTTTTCTTCCTTGCTTTTTCTTCCTGTCTCAACACTTTTATAGAGCCCTTTACTAAACTCAGAAAGGTGGATCTCGGGACAACTGGTAGGAGGACCACCGCTATAGCACAGGAAGTGGTAATTAAGGCAATGTAGTGCTAATTCAATGTGTTCTGGACTCGTGGGTTCGACTACACACAACATTTCTTATTTCCCTTGTAAGAATATTGAAACGCTGCAAAAGTATGGATTGAGTAAAGAGATGCATACACTGATGCTTTGCACAAACATTGACAACATCAAAGATTGCAGCATTGTGATACAAAGCCAATCCTCCAGAATGACTTGAGCCTAAATCCAGTGCCTTAGACCACTCTGCAACGCTACCCAGCCTCTTCCTCAAAGTTACACTTTCTCATCTGTTACCTAGTCTTGCTAAGCTCCCATTAATTTCAACCTCTTCTTTTATCCTTTTTCATTTCAGTTTCTTCATTTATATCATGTTGCTTTTTCTTCCTGTGTCAACACATCATTTGTTTTTGCTGCTATGTCTGAAGAGCACATTTGTAGAGCACTTTAACAAGCTCAGAAAGGTGGATCTCGGCCAGCTGGTGGGAGGGGCCACCGCTATAGCACAGGACGAGGTAGTTAAGGCAATTTAGTGCTAAAGATGGCAGCGGTGTTATTTCCCTTGTATGAATATGGAAACGCTACAAAAGTTTGAATTGACCAAAAACTTGCACAAACAGCAACAAGGATGGCAGCGGTGGGATTTGAACACACACCTCCAGAGAGACTGGAGCCTAAATCCAGCGCCTTAGACCACTCGACCACACTACCGCTTTTGGAGGATTTTATCCTTAAGGACCCGCATTGCGGCCTCCACAAAGTTATGTGTTGTTCCCTCGGGTTGGCAGCTTCTCCCGATAGTTGAGTGCCCAACACTCTCGACAACTGAACAGTCGATCGAAATAAGACGTGAATTTCTTCTACCTGTAATTAGGGTAAAATATGTACTTGAACAATGTCTTGTACTATAACATATTGGTTACAAAATATTGGGAAAATATATCCAAAATAACAACATAGCCCAAACATGGACTGGGCAAATGTCTTTGAGAAAAGACTAAAACTGATCAACAAGTTCTGGTTTTATCGTAAAAAAGTTAATGAGAATAAAGCATAGGTTAATAGATTGCACCTCATTATACTGTTATACTACACTAACCTGGCTACAACTGGGTTTTGTTTGGCCTGCTGATAGAGGGGCTCAGCCATCTCTTCCCTGGAATACATGATGTTTTTGACAGGTTCTGCCTGTCTCTCAAGTCTACTCCACTTTCCGTACTCCACAGCCACCTCCACACTGCTTGGAGTAGGTGGAAGGTGAAAATGCTCAGTTTGGCTCCTGGAAATGCCCTCCCTCCCTCCCTTCTCTGCCTTACAGTTATCTGTAATGATGAGGCGAGGACCAGCCTGACCTCTCCCTGCAAAGGCGTCCTCCCTCAGTATGTCCTTCAAGAAAAAATCTCTGTGGCCGACGTGAGTAAGACGTTTAAGCATGTTAACCCTCGCAAGGCTGCCGGACCAGACAGCATCCCTAGCCGCGTCCTCAGAGCATGCGGATACCAGCTGGCTTTAGTGTTTACGGACATATTCAATCTCTCCCTATCCCAGTCTGCTGTCCCCACTTGCTTCAAGATGTCCACCATTGTTCCTGTACCCAAGAAAGCAAAGGTAACTGAACTAAATGACTATCGCCCCATAGCACTCACTTCTGTCATCATGAAGTGCTTTGAGAGACTAGTCAAGGATCATATCACCTCCACCTTACCTGACACCCTAGACTCAATTCAATTTGCTTACTGCCCCAATAGATCCACAGACGATGCAATTGCCATCGCACTGGACACTGCCCTATCCCATCTGGACAAGAGGAATACCTACGTAAGAATGCTGTTCATTGACTATAGCTCAGCCTTCAACACCATAGTACCCTCCAATCTCATCATTAAGCTCGGGGGCCCTGGGTCTGAACCTGCATCCTGGACTTCTTGACGGGCCGCCCCCAGGTGGTGAAGGTAGGAAACAACACTTCCACTTTCCTGATCCTAAGCACAGGGGCCCCACAAGGGTGCGTGCTCAGCCCCCTCCTGTACTCCCTGTTCACCCATGACTGTGTGGACACCCACGCCTCCAACTCAATCATCAAGTTTGCAGACGACACAACAATAGTAAGCCTGATTACCAACAATGACAAGACAGCCTACAGGGAGGAGGTAAGGGCCTGGCGGAGTGGTGCCAGGAAAATAACCTCTCCCTCAACGTCAACAAAACGAAGGAGCTGATCGTGGACTTCAGCTTGGCCCCATAAACTTTTACAGATGCACAATTGAGAGCATCCTGGCGGGCTGTATCGCCGCCTGGTACGGCAAGTGCACCACCCACAACCGCAAGGCTCTCCAGAGGGTGGTGCGGTCTGCCCAACGCATCACCGGGGGCACACTGTCTGCCCACCAGGACACCTACAGCACCCGGTATCAAAGGAAGGCCAAAAAGATCATCAAGGACATCAATGACTCGAGCCAAGGCCAGAAGGCGAGGTCAGTACAGGTGCATCAAAGCTGGGACCTAGAGACTGAAAAACAGCTTCTAGATAGACTGTTAAATAGCCATTACTAGCTGGCTTCCACCAGGTTACTCAAGGTTACACCAGGTTACTCAACCCTGCTTCTCTATATACATAGACTTGGAATCACTGGCCACTTTAATAATGGAACACTAGTCACTTTAATAATGTTTAAATAATGTTTACATACTGCTTTACTCATCTCATATATATATATACTGTATTCCATTCTACTGTATTTTAGTCAATGCCACTCCGAAATTGTTCAATCTAATATTTATATATTTCTTAATTCCATTTTTTTACTTTTAGATTTGTGTGTATTGTTGTGAATCGTTTTTAGATATGACTGTACTGTTAGATACTACTGCACTGTTGGAGCTATGAACACAAGCATTTCGCTACAACCGCAATAACATCTGCTAAATATGTGTATGTGACCAATAACATTTGAATTGATTTTAAAAGTAATGTTTACTAGATCGCTATCATGGTAACAACAGTAATACAAATAACAAAAAATTATTTAATGCTACAATTAATAATAATAGTAATAACAATATTAATACTAATATTAGAATTACAATAATCAATTTCAGAAAACTTTTAAATCCAATTGTTAATTAGTCCATTCGTATTGCACGATGTTCAGTACGTTTTCCATATTGGACATACTGCACCGTTGTACACAATTTCCTGTACATTGTGTTGCAGTAAGATGGGGGTCCATTCTACTCAGGAGCACCTCTATTTTCCAAATCCAAAGTGTACAACACAAGGAGCATCACCGCTCTTTCTGCTGCCCTTAAAGACTGGTCTTTCAGCTTAAATCCAGTCAGTTTTTCATATTGGACATACATTCTGCAAAACGAGGCAAATGTGTGCTTTAGGACCATGCGGACGCCTCTGAGTGGTCGAGTAGGCTGTTTGGAGTGTTTATCTGACTGGATAAAAAAGAATATATATATATAGATGTTATGCCCCCACCCTTCTAAAACCAAAGTTGCGCCCCTTCCCTGTACATTGTGTCGCAGTAAAAGGGGTGTCCATTTTACTCAGGAGGACCTCTAGTTTCCAAATCCACAGTATACAACCCAAGGAGCATCGCTACTCATTCTGCCAATCAGCTAAATGGTCAACAATATTTTTTGTTTGTATGTCCAATATGAAAAATAAATAAAAATGAATGACATAATATCTGATAGAAATACTTGTAATTATTCTTTGTATAATAACTAGTATAAAATCGTTCGATAGTTCCATCATTGCCCTAATTATTATTTTACAACGTATACAGGACAGCACTTTTATTCTGAAGGATTCCAGAAATCCGTGACCTGGAAGTACTTTACAGCAGTGCATCGTTGGATACTTTCAAAGGTAAGCAACGGTTGTAGCTCGTTATAAACATAAGTATACATTTGTACATTTATTTTTACCTTGGTTTTTCATGTTCATTCCCAAATTATTTTAAAAACACTTTCATGAACACCTAAGACAACATTATAATACTATTTTAGCATGGTCTCGGAAAATGTGTGCTATCTTATTTTTCCCCCCTCGCGTTTGTTTTGTCTGCATTGCTTGACTAAAGTTTTAGCTATTTTGCTTGTTATATTTGCCGTATTTCTGGTTAGTTGTCATTGCCTTTTTCTTTACTGTTCTGTAAAACATATAGCGAATGTTTGTTAGGTAACTGAATATCTGATTTGTTGTACCTCTCTTGCCCTCATAATTCCGCGATGGCAAAGCCCGCCAGCCTTCCCAGCTAGCATGCTAAATCATAATTAAGTTCCTCAGCCATTTGATCCACGGCGCATTTTTATTAAATTGGTTGTAGCTGGGTAGTTATTGAAACAAATACCCAAAGGTTCACATTTGCTAGCTATTCGTTTCCAATTAACATTAAGGGTGGGTTCGTAAATTAACTCTGGCTATGAAGTCTGAGTGCCAGAGCGCAGAATAATTGATGAATTTATGAACGGCCAGAGCGCACTTCAGATTGAATTTACGAACACACTGGATTGGTGTGTGGACTTCAGTTCATCTTTCAATCACTCACGTGGGTATATGCTCCTTAAAACCAATGAGGAGATGGGAGAGGCGGGACTTGCAGGGTTTATGCGTCACAATAGAACCAAGTTCTATTTTAGCGCCTGGCTACACAGATGCGCGTGAGCAGTATAGGTGCAATCAACAAGGCAGGTTTTGTCGCACCTTGACTATTGTTCAGTCATGTTGTCAGGTGCCACAAAAAGGGACTTAGGAAAATTGCATTTGGCTCAGAACAGGGCAGCACGGCTGGCCCATGGATGTACACAGAGAGCTACTATTAATGTCCATCTCTCCTGGCTCAAAGTGGAGGAGAGATTGACTTAATCTCTACTTGTATTAATAAAAGTGCACAGAGCTGTCTGTTTGAACTACTGGCGCACAGCTCGGACACCCATGCATACCCCACAAGACATGCTACAAGAGGTCTCTTCTAGAGGTCGACCGATTATGATTTTTCAGCGCAGATACAGATTATTGGAGGACCAAAAAAAGCCGTACCGATTAATCGGCCGATTTTTATTTTATTTTAATTTGTATTTTTTGTTGTTGTAACAATGACAATTACAACAATACTGAATGAACACTTATTTTAACTTAATATAATACATCAATAAAATCAATTTAGCCTCAAATAAATAATGAAACATGTTCAATTTGGTTTAAATAATGCAAAAACAAAGTGTTGGAGAAGAAAGTAAAAGTGCAATATGTGCCATGTAAAAAAGCTAACGTTTAAGTTCTTTGCTCAGAACATGAGAACATATGAAAGCTGGTGGTTCCTTTTTTTTTATCCCCCTTTTCTCCCCAATTTCGTGGTATCCAATTGTTAGTAGTTACTGTCTTGTCTCATTGCTACAACTCCCGTACGGGCTCGGGAGAGACGAAGGTTGAGAGCCATGTGTCCTCCGAAACACAACCCAACCAAGCCGCACTGCTTCTTAACACAGCGCGCATCCAAGCCAGAAGCCAGCCGCACCAATGTGTCAGAGGAAACACCGTACACCTAGCGACCTGGTCAGCGCGCACTGCGCCCGGCCCACCACAGGAGTCGCTAGTGCGCGATGAGACAAGGATATCCATACTGGCCAAACCCTCCCTAACTCGGACGACGCTAGGCCAATTGTGCGTCGCCCCATGGACCTCCCGGCCGCGGCCGGCTGCGACAGAGCCTGGGCCCGAACCCAGAGTCTCTGGTGGCACAGCTAGCACTGCGATAATAAACAGCTCAATGCTTGAAGCATTGCGAAGAGCTGCTGGCAAAGCGCATGAAAGTGCTGTTTGAATGAATGCGTACGAGCCTGCTGCTGCCTACCACCGCTCAGTCAGACTGCTCTATCAAATATCAAATCATAGACTTAATCATAACAAAATAACACACAGAAATACGAGCCTTTGGTCATTAATATGGTCGAATCCGGAAACGATCATTTCGAAAACAAAACGTTTATTCTTTCAGTGAAATACGGAACCGTTCCGTATTTTATCTAACGGGTGGCATCCATAAATCTAAATATTCCTGTTACATTGCACAACCTTCAATGTTATTTCAGAATTATGTAAAAATCTGGAAAATTAGTTCGCAACGAGCCAGGTGGCCCAAACTGTTGCATATACCCTGACTCTGCGTGCAATGAACGCAAGAGAAGTGACACAATTTCACTTAGTTAATATTGCCTGCTAACCTGGATTTCTTTTAGCTAAATATGCAGGTTTGAAAATATATACTTCTGTGTATTGGTTTTAAGAAAGGCATTGATGTCTATGGTTAGGTTTATTGGTGCAACGACTGTGCTTTTTTCGCAAATGCACTTTTGTTAAATCATCCCCCGTTTGGCGAAGTTGGCTGTCTTTGTTAGGAAGAAATAGTCTTCACACAGTTCGCAACGAGCCAGGCGGCCCAAACTGCTGCATATACCCTGACTCTGTTGCAAGAGAAGTGACACAATTTCCCAAGTTAAAAGGAATTCATGTTAGCAGGCAATATTAACTAAATATGCAGGTTTAAAAATATATACTTGTGTATTGATTTTAAGAAAGGCATTGATGTTTATGGTTAGGTACACGTTGGAGCAACGACAGTCCTTTTTCGCGAATGCGCACCGCATCGATTATATGCAACGCAGGACAAGCTAGATAAACTAGTTAAATCATCAACCATGTGTAGTTAACTAGTGATTATGATTGATTGATTGATTGTTTTTTATAAGATAAGTTTAATGCTAGCTAGCAACTTATCTTGGCTTCTTACTGCATTCGCGTAACAGGCAGGCTCCCCGTGGAGTGCAATGTAAGGCAGGTGGTTAGAGCGTTGGACTAGTTAACCGTAATGTTGCAAGATTGAATCCCTGAGCTGACAAGGTACAAATCTGTCGTTCTGCCCCTGAACAAGGCAGTTAACCCACCGTTCCTAGGCCGTCATTGAAAATAAGAATGTGTTCTTTACTGACTTGCCTAGTTAAATAAAGGTGTAAAAAAAAAAAAACTTGAAATCAGCCATTCCGATTAATCGGTCGACCTCTACTCTACACAGTCCCCAAGTCCAGAACAGACTATGGGAGGTGCACAGTACTACATAGATCCATGACTACATGGAACTCTATTCTACATCAAGTAACTGATGCAGTAAAATTATATTAAAATGACCAGATAAAAATACACCTTATGGAACAGCGGGGACTGTGAAGCAACACAAACATGGGCACAGACACACACAATAACATACACACTATACACACATGTACACATAGATTTTGTACTGTAGATATGTGGTAGTGGTGAGGTAGGGGCCTGTGGGCACACAGTGTGTTGTGAAATCTGTTAATGTATTGTAATGTTTTTGAAATTGTATAAACTGCCTTAATTTAGTAGCTATAGCAGCTAATGGGGATCTATAATAAATACAAATGATTGAATAACATGTATGTGTAAATGTATTTTGCAACGCTCACGCACGTGATGTAAGAGTAAAATAAGACCATACTGCAGATTTTAATGTATTCCCGTATATGATTCCTATATTTTGGTTACAGCTCGACGTAAACTTTTTTGCATTGCTGGGTGGATTCAGGCGTCAAAATGGAGTTTGGTAACGTTATGTTGGATATAGAGGAGGTCGTTCTGGGGGAAGAGGTGATGACCAGTGCCACAGCATCCATCATCAAACCACAGACTGTCCCTGCTCTCCAACCCTGTAAGCACACATTTGTATTTTATTATTTCAGATTGTTGTTTATATGTATGAATTTCAAGTGCAGTATTGGGGCGGCAGGTAGCCTAGTGGGCGGGCGAGTAACTGAAAGGTTGCTGAAAGGTTGCTAGATCAAGTCCCCGAGCTGACAAGGTAAAAATCTGTCGTTCTGCCCCTAAACAAGGCAGTTAACCCACTGTTCCTAGGCCGTCATTGTAAATAAGAATTTGTTCTTAACTGACTTGCCTAGTTAAATAAAAAAATAAAAACCTCCTCTCATTGCAGATCAGCATGACAGCCTACAGTGTTTTCAGTGCTTTATTACATTCTGTAATGCCAAGTCCAAGGAGAGACACATGAGGAAGAGCCATCGTGAGGAATACAAGCAGTCGCTCCAGCAGGTATGGAACGGAGAAAATAAATGCAAGAGTAGGGTGAAGTTGCCCCTAGATGCTGGTTTTGGGTGAGTTTAGCATTTTCCTCAGTAGTGATTAAGTTTAAGATTTTGGGGGTAGGGGGGAGCTGAATCTACAACTGTACGATGTACCTAGGGGAAACTTCACCCCGTAGCTGCAAAGCACACAGCTAACAGCAAAATGCTGTATGCCTATATGCACAGCATAACTAAGACACTGTTAATTATTTGCTGTTTTATGTTATTCTGCAGACCGATACGCTGTTCACCTGTTATGTGTGCAATCGTACCTTCTCCTCCTCTGAGGAGCTGACGCAGCACCATGCCTCACACAGCCTGGAAGACAAGCCCTTCCGCTGCACCTACTGCCAGGGAAGCTTCCGGACTTTCTCTGAGGTGAGAACGGTCTTTCAATGGAAGTTGTAAAGTCTTTAGTCTGCAATGACTTTTAGTTGTGTGTAAGTGCCCCAGTAATCTCATTTAACCCAGAACTAAAATCGTGTGTAATTTCACGTTTGAAACTTTCACATTTGGTCAGATGCTTAATTAGGTTTTGGGGATAAGCCTAGGGTTGGGTAATATGGCCAAAATATCATATTACAATATTTTGACGGTATTTTATGTTTTTGAATAATAAAAGTTCTAAATATGCTTTCAGTAGTTCATGACCTTAAGGTGGCAACACATAAATTAGGCGATTTCAATGGGGCTTTATCCATTCTGATTTGTTTTATACAACTTCAAACCAAAATAATTGATATATTTCTGCATTTCCTGCACTTTTGTTATCATTTACGCACTGCCACGCAGGGCTGCATGATATGGGCAAAACATCTAGGCCTACTTAATTGGTGAACTGTTGGAATCATGGAAATATAATGAGTATAGTGAGCACCACCTTTAATACATAGTTTGACATGGCAACAAATGAATAAGTCAGGGAGGAATTATTGACAGGGTAGGGACCAAAGTGTTGCTTAGTTTTTCCATGGGACCCTAATTAGATGGTACATTACATGTTTTCTTACCTCATGTAGTTAGCTAGCTAACATATTCATGCTTCACCTATATAATTCCTATCTGATTTAGAAGATACTGTTGGACAAACAACAATAATATCTTGGCATACACCAGCACTGGTACTAACTAGGCTATATTAGCTAGTTACGTTTGCTCTGACTCTTAGTACATTTAGCAAGCCAGCTAACTAGCGATTAACATTAGTGGCTAGCGATTTATTTACAACTTGCTAAGACAAACTACCAGACAGTAGTTTGCAGAAAGTAAGATACACACACACAAACCAATAGTGTAATTATAGAACGCTTGTGGAAAGCACCATTGTTCTCACCAACATATTTTTGCATCTATCTGACCATGCAGGCGTCAGAGTGAACAGCAAGAAAGTACTCATGACTCCATGGTGGAGCAACTGCTCTCTCATTGAGTGACAGGGGGCGGGGCTAGGTGTGGGAAGCGGCATGCAGCAGGAGGAGAGGGAGAAAGGCAACTCAAGTAGCAAACGGAGTAAACTATAAAAACGGACATTATACATGCCAGAGTTGCGTATCACATTTAAAAACCAAGCATTGAAATACCATTTATAGAAGGTCAAGTAAATCTCTGTAGTGCATCTGCCTGCTGTTGTCCATTGGTGCCTCTGTCGCCATGTTTGTTTCCTCAAGGTGACCTGAGCCCAGGATTTCTGAATAGGTCATCTTTTCTACTATGGGGATAGTAGATTGACATAGGCTAGTGATTTTGCTGTTTGTTGCTCATCTTGTTGGCTGAGGAAAAGTAAATGTGGGCGGTTAATAAAACATAGGCAGTTTCAAGTTTGGGGAAGCAATTTTTCACCATAAAAATTTACTTTTATAATAAAGCATTCCATGCATCCTCGCATTTGCAGATTTATGTATGTAAGATAGCCATGGCCTACTATTCCTAGATTTCATTGTCATAATTTTTGTCTAAAAGTATAACTCAATCATTGTTCACAAAAAAAGAGTAGGCTTAGAGTAGGCCTAGGCTATAGGCCAGTGGTTCTCAGCTGGTTTTGCCTCGGGACCCAAATTGAACCAGGTAGTCTGCCACGACCGAATATTTGCTTCGCGAAAAAGAATCGCCAAAATAGAATCTGGAAAACTATTTTTAATGCTGTATTGATAGTAAATGTAGCAATTATATGACAGGGGAACAACATTCCCACCATTTTCATTGTCAATAATACAATTTTGCCAATATTATTGATGAAGAATGTTAATAAACTCACTGGCTTGAGACCACAAAATAAAACAAAATATTGCTGCCAATAACTCTATACTGAAAATACTGTGATTGTGACTCTTTATATGACTGGAGACATTAGCAGAATCCTCTTTAATATGACAAAAATGACAGGTTAACCTTCTCTGCTGACACTAACAAACAGATCAATAAAAACAACATTGTCCGAGTCATATATTAGGCCTATAAAAAGGAGAGACACAAATACAATATGACATCCATCTAACCTGAAGAAGAAATTGTCCAAAAACAAGAAGTGGCACTAACCCAATGATAAAGACAGTAAATATGGACACTTACTGAGGACATGGCCAATATTCTTTGCTGGTGCCAATAAGATAGGCTACTCTTTGCTTAATTAAGTTTAACATTTTCATAACTAAAAAATAGATTGGAGTCTTATCATTGTCTTCGCTTTACAGCAATAGCCATTTGTTTTCCAAACAGTTTTTCTGCAATTGTATTTTTAAATATTTTGGTATGCCTGGCTGGGTCTCTATGCTTTTCACTGACAGTCTCAACTCATCAATCACCCAAATTGCGGGCCCTTCTGACTGTAGGCTATGCCATTTTAAACAATCCACAGCGTTTGATTTTTAAATAAGTTAATAATCCTCTGTGGCAAATTCATGCTTTCTGGTGTAGTAGCCTATTTTGAATCATTGAATGTATTTCTGTATAGACAGTATGCGAATTAGGATATATCATTTTGGAAATTCAATTAAATTTTGGTAAAGCTCAGCTTCCCCGAGCCTTATGGACGCGCCGCCTATGTATTCTAATATCTTCAAATTGCTCATGAGAGTTCGGTAAGAATGATGCGCCCCGTTGCATTTTCTGTTAAGATGAATTACCATAAACGAAATGTGTTTTCTGTCATTCTAAGAACCGTAGGTGGAAGCCCTAATCATGTTACGCAACCAATGCATATGGACCCGGCACCTTTTTTAAATGTCAGGTAAATTAAAATGCTGCCAGGCAAATGTCCGGCGCCACATTTTCCTAACGGAAACCCTGCCTGAACCTCTTTGTCATTTTTTTGTCTCTTGATGTCTCTCATAGTTGACAGTCCACCGGCGACAGCTGTGCAAGGAGCGTCAGTGTGCGTGCAAGGACTGTGGCATGGTATTGCGGGGCCCAAATCAGTTACGCACCCACTGCCTCACCCAGCACCCCCAGCTGCTGGAAGAGGAGGATGATGACACCAAGACTCATCGTTGTGGCAAGTGCGGCCGCAGGTTTGAGATGGAGGTGGAGCTTGTGCTGCACCAGGAGAACTTTGTGGGTCATCGGCATTGCGATGCAAAAGTCCCAGCCAAAAAACGCGGACGCCCTCCCAAGAAAGTGTCTGTGGCTGAGCCAAAGTCTGCTGAGCGAGAGGCAGCTAATGGAGAGAAGAGTGGGAAAGCTGACGATGGGGGAGAGGAGCTTGTGGCAAAAGGAGGGAAACGACCGGGTCTACCCCATAAGGAGGAGCTCCAAATTCCCTGTTCTGAAGCTGAGTGTGACCTCATGTTCTCCTCTGTTGCCCTTCTCCGGGCCCACAAGAAGGAGAAGCACAGGCGGCCACCTCCACCTCTCAAGACTCAACCCTGCTCTGAGTGTGAAGAGAGCTATGCTCGACCGGAGCAGCTCAAAGCCCACATGGCCATGGCTCACGGCTATGGCCAACACAACTGCCCCGCCTGCGGCAAGACCTTTGGCCGGGAGCGCAACCTAAAGGCACACCAGAAGACCCACACTGAGGGAGAAGAGGCAACAGACAAAGAAAATAGATAATCTGGGGAAAGGGGAATGTCATCATGGACAATTTATGTAATGGTTAAAGGTGCAATATGCAGAAATTGCTTACCATTTTCTGGTTGCTAAAATTCTAATAGTTTGCCTCATTTTAGTTTGTGACAAAACAAGAAATGTATAGCATAGAGAATCATTCTACCATCTAAACCACTGTGAAATATATTGTCAGCTGTTTGAGGCTGGTGTACAAACCCAAAAGTAAAAGCCGCAAAACGAAACTTGAGGAAATCATAGAAATAGCGCACATAGAACAGATCTACTGCTTCTTAGACTTGCTTTTGATGAGTTGCTTGCTTTCTATAACTCATAATTCTATGTGAATTTGGTCGGGTTACCTAAAAAGTTACATGCTGCAGCTTTTAAGAGTTTGGAAAATATAATTTGGTTAAAACAGGCATTGATGTGGGTGGGTTTTTTATGTTCAAGATGGGAGTTTGGAATATGTGACATACCATTATGGATAAGCACTCAGTTGGATCATTAGCTTGTTCCTGGTTGCTCCCACGGATTATTTTGAAGTGCTTTTAGAACCCTCTAATGATGTGTACATGATCGTGAATTTCAACTGCCAGCCCCCTTCCAGGGTATGAATCTATTTCTATATTACCTCAAATGTGAGAAGATTTAGTAACTTATCATATTTATTTTAGTAGGAAATCAATGGGTTTACAATTTAGTCATTTAGCAGATGCTCTTATCCAGAGCACCTTACAGGAGCAATTAGGGTTAAGGTCTTTGCTCAAGGGCACATCAACAGATTTGTCATCTAGTCAGCTCGGGATTCGACCTTTCAGTTACTGGCCCATCGCTCTTAATCGCTGGGCAACCTACCGCCTTCAACATTCCACTCATCATTTAGTTTACGTTCCTGTCAAGGCATCTTCTGATCATGTAAATGTATATATATTGGTCCGGAGAATATATTGTTCTGTGAAGGATGTCGTTGTTGTGATATGATCTTGTACTTTTTTCATCCATAATTAAATAGTAAGGAGTGATTTTTAAATTGCAGTCTGTAATTTATGTGAATTTGAGGTTATGGGAAACTAGTGTGTGAACCTGAAATTAATGGAAAAGATTAGTACTGAGTTAGATCTTTTCCATTCATTGAGGTTGTGGCAGAAGGAGCTAGTGAGGATGGAGAATGAGGAGGAAATCCAAAGGCAGAAAAAGGAAAAGATGAGAGGTCAAGGATGAATGAAGGTCAAAAAAAATAAAAAATAAGCCTAAAATAAAGCAACTGCTTGAGATTGGGAAAGAGGAGAATAACACCTGGAACCAGCTAAGGAGTGAGCTGGAGATTAACCTGGCTAAGAGAAGTGGGGGAGAAAAGGAGACGGCTAAGGAGGGATGGGTCCAGGTCAAAACCATTCTGGAGAAGAGCAGCAGAGAAACAGGAAAGAGGGATGGTGCTGTGGAGGAGGAAAAGGTTTACGAGGGATTGGTCGAGAAGCAGCAGAGAAACAGGATATATAAGGGTAGTGCTGTTGAAGGAGATGGATACTCTGAGAGTCACCATATAAAAATACTGGCAGGTGTTGAGCCAAATGGAAAGGAGTATCATGGAGAAGGAATGCAGAAAGAGATGGAATGACATCGATTTTGAGGGGTATTTTATATTGCTGTGATCACTTAAGATCCTCATTACAAATAAGAATCTGTGTGGTTACCTGCACAACAATATATACATATTATGGCAAAAATTTGAGAAACAAGTGGACAGAAAGGAAAAAAACGGTCAAAGTTGCAAACATTTACTGCAAGTGGACTGAATACTGAATAATAATGTATTTTACTATACATGTATGTTTATGTTCTTTTATTTCCTTTTAATACTTTTATACTTAATTGAAATATATAACACGAATAAAACAAAATGTATATGTACTCCACATTCATAAACCCTCAAAAACAATGCTGAGAATTCTGAAATTACAACAAACTCGTTTTCCCATGATGCAATGGTATTTCCTTCCTATCTCGCGCCTTTCCATCTTGTTTCACCAGAAGCGCTACAGACACAGCGCACCACCACCGTTGTTGTTATAGTAGTGAATAATGGCGGCAGCGGGAGAGGGATTATCATCTCCCGCTAATGTCGCGGGTTCCAGCACGCCGGCCGTAGCCCGGGCCCGTTTCCCGGGCCGGCCATGGACATCTCGTATTCGGCTACGATCGGAGAAACGTCCGCAGCGGGGAAGGTTGGGCTCGGAAAGTGGAGGGATAGTCACAGGAGGCCGAAGGCCCATCAACATTGGACTAACGTTGAGCGAGGACCCGTCACTGCTGCGTTTACTCGGGATTGCTGATAAACATAGGCGCCAGAGAGACGCGGGTTTCTACTCAAGCGGGAGTGGAGAGGTGAGTTTCCAAGCGGTGCAACAGCCCCACACCACAGCCCCAATTAACACGTGTATGTTCCACAGCCTTCGCTGTGTAATATAGATTATATTGAGAATCAAGTGTCTGTAACGTTCGTTACCTGGCTACAGTAGGTATCCAACTATACAATTGTTCAAACTTCAAATCTTGCTGAACCAGAATCTGGGTTTACAGGTGACGTTCTAGCCGTATTCAACGCCTCTTTTATAAATCCAGATTGTGGTTCAAATGTTTGCTAGTTACTGTACCAATCCACTGTACTCGGTGACAAGTAAACGTTAGTAGCTAACAGTGATAACATCTCCTGACAGCCTCCTGACTGACATTAACGTTACCAGGATCTTTGATAATCGATGATTTTAGGCGGTGAAATTCGTGGTAGCCAACATGACTCTGTCTGGATACAAGTTTTTCTGCCAATTTAACTAGCTATACTAAAACAATGTAGTTAGCAAGTGATGCTATCTAGATAGCAACTTTTGCAACACAGTCACATTTTCACACATCCACCATCACTCTACGTAGTATCAACACATTATAACATATTTGGTATCAACGTTGCCCCTGTTCAGTCAGATTATGCCATAGTATCTGTCATTTAGTCTACTCCCGACAGCCCCCATCGTAAGTGAAAGATGTCTGGCCCTGTGGAACAGAAACGATCTTGAGATATTCCACTGCATGCTTTAAATGGGCTACACCAAAAGCTTGGCCCGTGTGTCATTTAAACTAAGAGCAGTTTGTTCTAGCATATATTTAACCTACTTCTCACACCATAGCCTACTAGTATTGACAGTTAACTTTTATGTGAGCTTGTCATCGCATTATCAATCAAATTGGCGCTCATGCCATGCTCACCACAACTAGGCTAATTGCTGCGTGACATGCCCCATTCGGCAAGCAATTTAGAACTAGTCTACTGAGACCAGTGGTCACCAACCATTTTTGAGTGAAGATTACTTTGAGTCAAAATGCCACCCAAGATCTACCGATCAGAATAGTTTTTTTTTTTTTACATGACTTAAAAAAACGTAAGCCTATGCAACATTAACGTATTACAAGCATTACTCTAGCCATGAGGTTTGTGAATCTCATAGCAACAATTATGTGTTGCTAATATGACTAGGATTGTGCCTTTGGATTCTGGATAACGAAAGAGAGTTGATATGAAAATAGAATAGGAGAGAAATGCTGGTTAATTGCATGAGGAAGTCTTCATAAAATAATTGCCTCCACGTTTCTACTGATGGATTTTAATTGCATGAGGAAGTCTTCATAAAATGCCTCCACGTTTCTACTGATGGATTTTAACTGCTTGAGGAAGTCTTCATAAAATGCCTCCACGTTTCTACTGATGGATTTTCGCAAGGCAACTTTGAAGAAAGGTAAAACAGGCCTCATTATTCAAATCAAGTCAAATTTTATTTGTCACATGTAAGGTCTACAGCAGGTGTACATTTCACCTTACAGTGAAATGCTTACTTACAAGCCCTTAACCAACAATGCAGTTTTAAGGAAATCCCTAAAAAAGTAAGAGATAGAATAACAAATAATTAAAGAGCAGCAGTAAATAACAATAGCGGGGCTATATACAGGGGGTACCGGTACAGAGTTAATGTGTCAAAGTGTGGGGGCACCGGTATTGAGGTAATTATGTACATTGTAGGTGGAGTTATTAAAGTGGCTATGCATAGATAATAACAGAGTGTAGCAGCAGTGTGGGGGGGGGGGGGGGGGCAATGCAAATAGTCTGGGTAGCCATTTGATTAGCTGTTCAGGAGTGTTATGGCTTGGGGGTAGAAGTTGTTTAGAAGCCTCTCGGACCTAGACTTGGCGCTCCGGTACTGCTTGCCGTGCAATAGCAGAGAGAACAGTCTATGACTAGAGTTGCTGGAGTCTTTGAGAATGTTTAGGGCCTTCCTCTGACACCGCCTGGTATAGATGTCCTGGATGGCAGGAGGCTTGGCCCCGGCGATGTACTGGGCCTTACGCACTACCCTCTGTAGTGTCTTGCGGTCGGAGGCCGAGCAGTTGCCATACCAGGCAGTGGTGCAACCAATCAGGATGCTCTTGATGGTACAGCTGTAAAACGTTTTGAGGATCTGAGGACCCATGCTAAATATTTTCAGTCTCGAGGGGCAATAGGTTTTGTCGTGCCATCTTCACGACTGTCTTGGTGTGCTTGGACCATGTTATTTTGTTGGTGATGTGAACACCAAGGAACTTGAAGCGCTCAACCTGCTCCACTACAGCCCGTCGATGAGAATGGGGGCGTGCTCAGTCCTCCTTTTCCTGTAGTCCACAATCGTCTCCTTTGTCTTGATCAAGTTGAGGGAGAGATTGTTGCCCTTGCACCACAAGGTCAGGTCTCTGACCACCTCCCTATAGGCTGTCTCATCGTTGTCGGTGATCATCCCTACCACTGTTGTCATCAGCAAACTTAATGATGATGATGGAGTCGTGCTTGGCCGTGCAGTCATGAGTGAAGAGGGAGTACAGGAGGGAACTGAGCACGCACCCATGAGGGGCCCCCGTGTTGAGGATCAGCGTGGCGGATGTGTTGTTACCTACCCTTACCACCTTGGGGCGGCCCGTCAGGAAGTCCAGGATCCAGTTGCAGAGGGAGGTGTTTAGTCCCAGGGTCCTTAGCTTAGTGATGAGCTTTGAGGGCACTATGGTGTTGAACGCTGAGCTGTAGTCAATGAAAAGCATTCTCACATAGGTGTTCCTTTTGTCCAGGTGTGAAACGGCAGTGTGGAGTGCGATCTGAAGGTGCGTGCGGTATGCGAATTGGAGTGGGTCGAAGTCAAGTAAAACATTCAGGGTTCAAACAATTATACTGGCTCAAGCTCACATTGCAAAGTGGTAAGTGTCGTGCTGATAGTCAGGCTATAGTATTGACAGTTCTCTTTTTTTGTGAGCTTGTCATTGTATCATCAATCAAATTGGCGCCCATGCCATGCTCACAACTAAGCTAATTTCTGCTTGACATGCCCAATTCTGCAAGCAATTTAGAACTAGTCTATTGAGCCCCGTGGTCACCAACCATTTCTGAGTGAAGATCACTTTCTGAGTCAAAATTTAAGCCGAGATCTCCAGATCAGATTTTTTTTACATGACCTAAGAAACGTAAGCCTATGCAACTATAACCTATTAAAAACAGTACTATAGAAATTACGTTTGTACAGTAGGCTATATGCCCAATTAGGGATGCACATTTCGGTACATTTTGCTGCCGACTAACTGACCCTCATTAACCAGTCAACAAACAGTTAAATTGTTTCCAAACAGTAAAATGAAGTGACCAACAAAAAATACTACTCGAGATCTGTATATAATGGCGAGATGCTTATGTTTCCGTCCTAACAATTAGAGTCAGCCCAATGCGGGAAGGCAAGCGACAAGTTTAGACCCAAAATAAGCCCATATAAACATATTGGGCTTATTTTGGACAGATTTTTGCAAAAGTGAAAACTCTCACTTTGCCACTTCCACACTGATACTGTTCATGCATACAAGGACTGGAACTTTTTCATTAAGAGCTTGATGGAAACATGCAACAATAGCATGCCTATCGTCTTACAGTTAAAAGGGCTATAGCCTATTATTGAACATGCAACTCCTGTAATGAAGTGGATAATAAAACGTCATTTTCCAAAATGCAATTAGCGGAAAACACCATTCTAAACCATTTGCGAACAGTTGTGACAGAGATTAAAATCTCCTTTAGAAACGTAGAAAGATGGGGAATCTAATAGCAACAATTATGATGTGTTGCTAATATGACTAGGATTGTGCCTTTGGCTTCTGGACAACAAAAGAGAGTTGATATGAAAATAGAATAGGAGAGAAATGCTGGTTAATTGCATGAGGAAGTCTTTATAAAATAATTGCCTCCACGTTTCTACGGATGGATTTTCGCAAGGCAACTTTTGAAGCAAGTTAAAACAGGCTTCATTATTTGAATTAAAGTAAAACGTTCAGGTTTTAAACAATTATACTACCTCAAGTTCACATTGCAAAGTGGTGGGTGACACGCTGATAGTCAATGGAAGGCAGGCTATAGCCTATACAGGTGGTTCCCAACCTTTTCGGTTATTGTACCACCAACTGAATTTTGCTATGGCCGGAGTACTCCTGAAGTACCCCCTCGTGCATTTTACCAGTAGGCCTACGGTCTCATGAGTCTTCTCAAGTACCCCCTGTGGATAGGCGTACCCCTGGTTTGGAACAACTGGCCTATACACCCGAATGGCGAATGGGAGGCAAACCGGTTAACCCTTAACATCCCTAGGCCCAATACATTATCACTGCATATTGGCTTTGCTTGAATGGCCCTGCCAATGCATTGTTGTTCGGACCATTTTTCAAAATTTGAGGTAGCCTAAATGAATGATACACCGGTAGTCGATCAGTTGTTGTATTACTTGTGAGGAACAGCTGAGCGAGCACACATTTTAATATTTTACTGGGCTGATGGTGCCTTCATCTGATGGTCAGTCTCAGCGGAGGGAGAGAGCAGGAGGAGACTGAGGTTCACCCTCTACTCTCCCTTTCCTCCACTGACCAAAAAGGGACACCGTCTTCCAGCTGATGGCGACACTTGAGTCGGACATTATTTCTGCCTCATACAGAAATTCATGTTGCTACTCCTATGAACAGGGGGAAAGTAAAATATTTCTACATATAAAAAAAGACCCAAGCCGCTAATAATAATGCAAGCAAATCAAATCATTCATTACAGCTGCAGTATTGGTTGCAGCGCAAGTGGAAGTAGGAAGAATGTACATTTTAATAGCCTATGAAAGTGTTGAACTTAAACATGAACTCACTCATAAAAACAGCAGCTCTTTTCTGTGTTCATTGACAGTCTCTCTGGTCATGGTTCGGGTGCAACTACCACCAACAGCACCTGATTAAATTTTTTTAGAGGAACGCAAGGCTTTATCGTTGCTTTTCGTACAGAAATGTTTAGCGATCGACCGGTTGGTGACAACTGTTATAGACCTATGCATCTTAGATAACTTGTTACTCACTCACCATCTCTTTTTTTTCAACAGCACTATCAGTCCCTGATATTCTTTTCACCAGGCTTTGTCGTTAACTTATTGAATGGCTATATGTAGGCTTATTGATTCAACGCTATAGTTAGACGAAACTCACCGTTCATTTATTAATGTATCTTATGGAAGCGCAAACCATACTAATTTGTTGAATGGCAATGACCTCTGTTAGATTCATGCTGTTAGATTAATGCTTAATTTCCATGATCATGGGGCTTTACAGTGTGTGATCACTTTGTTCTGGCTGAACTGATGCAATCCTTGGTAGTGGGCTGTACAGTCACATTTTAAGTTGCTTCCTCTGGGTACGCCAGACAGCTCTACACAGTCACCTGATGTGGAGTACAGCAGTGGCATGGTTTCTCTGTCAGGGATTTTATCATTCTGATTCATTTACATTTGAGTCATTTAGCAGACTCTCTTATCCAGAGCGACTTAAAGGAGAAATTAGGGTTAAGTCGACATATGTTTCACTTAGCCAGCTCTGAAATTCGAACCAGCAACCTTTCGGTTATTGGTCCAATGCTCTTAACCGCTAGGCTACCTGCCACCCCTGAATTAGAGGTCGACCGATTATGATTTTTCAACGCCGATACCGATTATTGGAGGACCAAAAGAAGCCGATACCGATTAATCGGCCTATTTATTTTTATTTATTTATTTATATATATATATATATTTGTAATAATGACAATTACAACAATACTGATTGAACAATGAACACTTATTTTAACTTAATATAATATATCAATTTAGTCTCAAATAAATAATGAAACATGTTCAATTTGGTTTAAATAATGCAAAAACAGTGTTGGAGAAGAAAGTAAAAGTGCAATATGTGCCATGTAAAAAAGCTAACGTTTAAGTTCCTTGCTCAGAACATATGAAAGCTGGTGGTTCCTTTTAACATGAGTCTTCAATATTCCCAGTTAAGAAGTTTTAGTTTGTAGTTATTAAAGGACTATTTCTCTCTATACCATTTTGTATTTCATATACCTTTGACTATTGGATGTTCTAATAGGTACTTTAGTATTGCCAGCCTAATCTCGGGAGTTGATAGGCTTGAAGTCATAAACCGCGCAATGCTTGAAGCATTGCGAAGAGCTGTCCAGCTCGTGTTATTTCATAGTTTTGATGTTTTCACTATTATTCTACAATGTGGAGAATAGTAAAAAAAATGTTTGAATATTAAACTTAACTGTCTGACAGAGAACCTTGAATCAGTAGTCTTTTGCATGAATGCACATTTTAACGTGACAAAGTGAATAAATAGAGGGTGTATTTTCAGTAATGAACTAGATGAGTAACTTCCAACCTAAGTGATGGGTATTTTAATTTATTGTACAAAAACTAAAAAGTGTGCAAGTGGATAACATTGCAGCACAGCAGCCTATAGGAGGAGGAGCCAAAATACGACAGAGGATTTCATCACATTTTAAAGTGAGCTATTGGAACTTTTAACTCGATCAACATCAATATGTTATTTTATATTCACTCACAAATCTGGCATCACAATTTGTGTATATCAACACAATCGTTATTGTGGCAAAGTTGAAGGAAATGAACAAAGTATGTTCAAGAAGATGAATCTAGCAAATTGATTGGAGAAGTGGAAATATCAGCAAGATGTATCCTATATCCATGTGCTCTTTTAGTCTGCAATTTTGTGGTCAGCAAGTGTAGTTTGTTGATGATAGGTTTGTAACCAGGAGCAAGACTCTTCCTCAGTGATTCTGGGCCTGTATTCAAAAAACATCTCAGAGTAGGAGACGGAGTGCTGATCTAGCATCAGGTTTTCCTTTTAGATCATAATGAATAAGCTTATGGAGGGGTAGGGTTGCAAAGTGTCGGAAACTTTCCGGTAAATTTCCGGAATTTTTCTGGACATTTTCCATGGGAAGTTAAGCCCGAGAAGATAATTTTGCTTAAATTCATCAAAAATGTTTTTTTTTGTGGGATACACATAAAGCAATTTTAGGTTTTGTGGCATATTTTGGTTAAACTATCCCCAATTCAATGGAATTGCAACCCTTTGCATGCACAGTGCATTCTTCCATCACATGTACAGCTGATTCTCAAGATCTTGCACACTAATAAGATGCTATTGAGCCCACACTACTACACTGTCTGAGCCAAGGACTACATGCTTTCAGGTAAGTTCTGGTTACAATACTGGGTGGGGTAAATATATTTTATATGACATATTAATTTTTGTTAACTAGTAAATAGTATCCTACAGCAAGGAGTGTTTAAATAATTTCTATCTTAATTAACAATTTCTGCTTGTCTGTATTTGCTACCATGTGGGTTTCCATACATATTTCATTTTAAAACATTTATTTTACAAAGGAGTTTAATCTAACTGCTTAACTATTTATCTGTACATGGAAATGTGTATGTCTGTATATATATATATATAATTTCTTTTACAGGAAAATGCCACCGGCACTATCTGTGGAAACATTTCACTGCAGCTAATGTAGTAGGAAAAGCTGTGTACATTTGCAAATACTGTGCCAAATCATATGTGAAGAATCACAACAAGCAACCTTTGACCAATGTCCCTCTACTTCTATTCAAGGTGAAAATGATGAATCAGGCACTTTATCGATGGCAACAGCTCATGGTCTTCCTGGAATCAGAAGTTTTTTTGACTCAATGGAGGAACGTAGTCAGAGAAATGCTGATGAATGTCTTGCTTGAGCTGTGTATGCAACTGGTTCACCTCTGATGCTCATAGGCAATGTGTATTGGAAGAGATTTCTGAATGTTCTTTGCCCAGCATACACCCCTCCAACCAGACATGCTTTATCTACTCATTTGCTGGATGCAGAGTTCATCAGAGTTCAAGTGAAGGTCAAGCAAATCATAGAGAAAGCAGACTGTATTGCAATCATCCCTGATGGGTGGTTGAATGTTCGTGGGCAAGGAATAATTAACTTCATAATTTCCACCGCTCAACCAGTATTCTACAAGAGCCCAGACACAAGGGACAAGACACACCGGTCTCTACATTGCAGATGAGCTGAAGGCAGTCATCAATGACCTTGGACCACAGCAGGTATTTGCACTGGTGACAGACAATGCTGCGAACATGAAGGCTGCTTGGTCTAAAGTGGAGGAGTCCTACCCTCACAACACCCATTGGCTGTGCTGCTCATGCATTGAATCTGCTCCTCAAGGACATCATGGCACTGAAAACAATGGATACACTCTACAAGAGAGCCAAGGAAATGGTTAGGTATGTGAATGGTCATCAAGTTATAGCAGCAGTCTACCTCACCAAGCAAAGTGAGAAGAATGAGAGCACCACATTGAAGCTGCCAAGCAACACCCGTTGGGGTGGTGTTGTCATCAAGTTTGACAGTCTCCTGGAGGGGAAGGAGTCTCTCCAAGAAATGGCCATATCACAGTCTGCCGATATGGACAGCCTCATCAAGAGGATCCTCCTGCCTGATGTATTTTGGGCGAGAGTGGTAAGCAGCCTGAAACCTATAGCAGTAGCCATTGCACGGATTGAGGGAGACAATGCCATCCTGTCTGATGTTCAGACTCTGCTTGCAGATGTAAGAGAAGAAATCCATACTGCCCTGCCCACTTCACTGTTGCTCCAAGCAGAGAAAACTACAGTACTGAAATGCATCAAAAAGCGTGAAGACTTGAAGCCCATACACGCCGCAGAGTACATGTTGGACCCCAAGTATGCTGGCAAGAGCATCCTGTCTGGTGTAAAGATCAACAAGGCCTATGGTGTCATCACTACCGTGTCTCACCACCTTGTTCTGGATGAGGGCAAGGTTCTTGTGAGTCTGGCGAAGTTCACTTCCAAGCAAGGGCTTTGGGGTGGAGAAGCAATATGGCAGTCGTGCCAACATATCTCATCAGCCACCTGGTGGAAGGGACTTTGGGAATCTGAGGCTCTTTCCCCTGTTGCCTTCATCATCCTCCAAATCCCACCAACATCAGCCGCCTCAGAGCGCAACTGGTCCTTGTTTGGGAACACACACACCCAAAGCACGCAACAGGCTGACCAATACAAGGGTTGAAAAATTGGTGGCCATCCGGTCAACTGTGAGTCTTTTTGAGCCTGACAACGAGCCATCCTCAGCAAGGTTGGACAGTGAAGATGAGGACCCAGACTCTGATGTTGAGGAGGTCCAGGGAGAAGACATGGAAGCCTGAGAGGATGACAACCAAAGCTTTAGTTTCTCGACTATTATTTTACAGATGTATGTTGAAAGCGTTTTTGGGAGATGCGATGGATCATTGGGGATCATTCAATATTCCCTTTCTTTTGTTGTTCAGTGAAATCATCCCATGTGAAGAGTCAACCCATTTAATTAAAGTTCAATTTGTAACTAAATTATTCTTATTTCTATTGGAAGGATTTAATCATTTGCAATTGTCTACTTATGATAAGGTAAAAAGGTTTATGTTTCTGTCTCGATATGGTAAATATATCCAATGCAAAAAACATCTACGTTTAAATGGTATTAATATTAATTTGCATATATTTCAGTAATTCCCATATTCCTTTTAATTCCCAAGGAAAGTTTCCACCTCTGAATATTCCCCAAAATGTGCAACCCTATGGAGGGGGGACCCGATCCTAGATGTTTTGTGTTTACGGGCCCAGGTCCCCCCTGTCAATTCATTATGATCTTAAAGGCTAAACTGATCTTAGATCAGCACTCCTGCTCTGAGACGCTTTCTGAATAGAGTTGGAATACAGGCTGCAACTTTAGCTTGATACAAAATCAGCTAGTCGTGTGAGTGTATCTTGTCTTTTCACAAATAAAGTTCCCTTTATGTCACCCAGGTCTTTCTATATCCCATCCGTTTTTACTTCCAGTAAGAAGGTAGTCTCCGGCTCCTATATCGTCTTTGCAGTTTCTTTTGTCACACTTGACTGACTGCATAAAACTGGGACAGATTACATGGTGGTAGGTTGCTCTCTCGGATAGTGCGATGCTATCTAAATTTAGCCTATTAAGCTGATGCAGTTTTAGTCGAGATCAATTTTTGCCTTGCTATTTTTTTATTGTTCCTTTTCTTGCACATCCTCATCTTCCGGCAATGTGGAAAAATAGTATTCAGTATTTGTGAACATTGTACATTTCAGTGTACATGTCATGATGGTGTATGTTTTCTGTGGAAAGTAGAGTTTGATCAATGTTCACACTTTGCATTTGCAATAGCCTAGACCTAATTGAAATTACACATTTGCAGTTATACCCCACTACATTTTGAAGCCTGATCTCTCAAATCAGTTCAGTGTGACGGTTTGTAACCAGATATCAGCTGGGTTGCTGCCCATGGTTTCATCTGATCCCACCCCTTACCAACCCTGTGATGAGATCGAATAGGCCTAAACATTTCATTATTAAGGCCTACTGTACTATACATGCAAAGTATTGCAATTCTGGTTGATAGGGCCCGTATTATATATTTTTTTGCTGAACACGGTGTGATGTGTGAACATTAAATTATGCATTGTGTTCCTACCCTGGGTTTTTATGTGTTTTAGGATGAGGATTTCCCTGGGTTTGGGACTGAATACCGGCCGACACTCTCAGCACACAATGTCTCTGAAAGTAAGTAGGCTAATGATGAACAATAATGTGAGATATCAATTTTGTGCTCAGGAATTCTCACATTTCCTAGCAGAAATATGCAGTAGCCTTCATGTTTGGGATTTATAGCTTTGGTAGCATACCTAATAATATGCATCAAGTTATTGTTTGACATTGGTCTATTTGTATTAAGACACTTATGTTTCCCTGTCTTGTTTCTAGGCAGGCCTCTCCAATTATCATTATTGAAGCCAGAAAATCCTCCCCCAGCTCCAGAACTTACAGCAAAGCTTGAGAAAAGTGGAGTGAAGGGCTCCAAAGAAGACCCTAAAGTTGGAGAGGCTCAGGAAGAAGAAAACGCAGTGAAACCCAAAATAATTGCCAAACTGCCAGCCCGAAAAATTTCTCCCAGTTCTGGGATTAAATCTAGAGGAAAGCAGGCTACAGGGACAAAGGCCTCAAAGGGCAAGGCCAGTGCAAAATCAAATGGTTCCAACAGGAAAAGGGGAAGCAAGGTGGTGGAATCGTCTTCAACAGCCAGAAAGGGGAACAGGCAAGACCAAACAACAAAGGTGGGCAGGGGAGGCTCAGGGTCCAGCACAGCCCGACCCCAAACCAGCAGAGACAAGCAGGGAAAACTGGTGTGGACCCTGACAGTGGTCAAGGGCAAAGGGAAGGCCTCCAAGAGCAAAGAGGAAGGGGAGGTAACAGCAGACAAAACCGAACCAGACCAATCTGAGCCACAGATGTCTGGGAAAAGAGGATCTCAGCAAGACCAAACTGGTGTGGACCCTGACATTGGTCAAGGGCAAAGGGAAGCACTGTCCCCTAAACCTGTGAATAAGCAGCAGCAGAGGAGGAGAGTGTCCAAGGGAACAGAGGAATCCCTTGAGGCTGGAGCTGAGATGGAGCAGAATCCAGCAATGTCCCGGGAAAGAAAGAAACAAGCACCGTATAAGCGCAAGTCCATATTTGGCCACAGGAGGAAGCCCGGTAATGTGCAGAGGCTTAGAACGCCAGAGTCTGTTGTGAAACGCTTTCGTCGTAAGTTTGTCTTCTACACCTACGTGCCAGAGTACCTCCCAGACGAAGTGAAGCAGGAGGGAAAGGAGCAGCAGCCGCAGGGGGAGAGCACCAGGACAGAGGGTGAGCCTCTCCTGTCTCCTGGAGAGATCGAGCAGGGAGCCAGCAGTAACCTCTCCTCGCCTGTGGTGAGTGCCAGATCTTCACGTGTCATCAAGGCACCCAAGAGGTTCCTCAATGACGAGATAATATCCTGGCCCAGGGGCTCCCTGAAAAAGAATAGCCAAGGCAAGGTGAAGGAGGAGGATGCCATGAGCCTATCCTTCTATGATTCAGACAATGATGACATTGACCACTTGTCTCGAACTCCAGGTCAAAATGAGTTCAAACCTAAAGTTTCCGGCTCAACTGGTAAAAAAACACTTCAGACAAGCCTGTCCTCAACCCTGTCTGTGAAGGACTCAACGCTCAGCCCAGGCTCATCCCACCTCGAGGTCTACGAGAGACTCAAGAAGCTGACCCTCAGCCTGGCCCAGAAGAAGAAGAAAGGCCTTGGTGCTGCTGAGGGTGAAATGGAAGAAGAAGATGAAGCCCAGGAGGACTGGAGTTTGACCTCGCCGGTTAGGAAGAGAGGGAGGTCCAAGCTGAAAATGGAGGACCTCAACTCTCCTGGGGTTGTGAGGAAACTGGCTGTGCAGGTCCGTAACGCTGCCGCTGCATCATCTGCTGTGACTCTGGAGGAGGCAGCAAACGACACAGAACATTTCCAAGGTAAGGCATTTTGTGTGTTCAGTTACATACAGTTGAAGTCGGAAGTTTACGTACACTTAGGTTTGAGTCATTAAAACTCGTTTATCAACCACTCCACAAATTTCTTGTTAACAAACTACAGTTTGGGCAAGTCGGTTAGGACATCTACTTTGTGCATGACACAAGTAATTTTTCCAACAATTGTTTACAGACAGATTATTTCACTTATAATTCACTGTAATTCCAGTGGGTCAGAAGTTTACGTAGACTAAGTTGACTGTGCCTTTAAACAGCTTGCAAAATTCCAGAAAATGATGTCATGGCTTTAGAAGCTTCTGATAGGCTAATTGACATAATTTGAGTCAATTGGAGGTGTACCTGTGGGATGTGTTTTAAGGCCTACCTTCAATCTCAGTGCCTCTTTGCTTGACATCATGGGAAAATCAAAAGAAATCAGTCAAGACCTCAGAAATAAAATTGTAGACCACAAGTCTGGTTCATCCTTGGGAGCAATTTCCAAACAACTGAAGATACCACGTTCATCTGTACAAACAATAGTACGCAAGTTTAAACACCATGGGACCACACAGCCGTCATACCGCTCAGGAAGGAGACGCGTTCTGTCTCCTAGAGATGAACATGCTTTGGTGTGAAACGTGCAAATCAAATCCCAGAATAACAGCAAAGGACCTTGTGAAGATGCTGGAGGGAACGGGTACAAAAGTATCTATATCCACAGTAAAACAAGTCCTATATTGACATAACCTGAAAGGCCGCTCAGCAAGGAAGAAGCTACTGCTCCAAAACCGCCTAAAAAAGCCAGACTACAGTTTGCAACTGCACATGCGGACAAAGATTGTACTTTTTGGAGAAATGTCCTCTGGTCAAGAACTGTTTGGCCGTAATGACCATCGTTATGTTTGGAGGAAAAAGGGGGAGGCTTGTAAGCCGAAGAACACCATCTTAACCATGAAGCACGGTGGTGGCAGCATCATGTTGTGGGGGTGCTTTGCTGCAGGACGGACTGGTGCACTTCACAAAATAGAATAGACAATGACCCCAAGCATACTTCCAAAGTTGTTTCAAAATGGCTTAAGGACAACAAAGTCAAGGTATTGGAGTAGCCATCACAAAGCCCTGACCTCAATCCCATAGAACGTTTATGGGCAGTACTGAAAAAGCGTGTGCGAGCAAGGAGGCCTACAAACCTGACTAAATTACACCAGCTCTGTCAGGAGGAATGGGACAAAATTCCCCCAACTTATTGTGGGAAGCTTGTGGAAGGCTACCCAAAACGTCTGACCCAAGTTAAACAATTGAAAGGCAATGCTACAAAATACTAATTGAGAAATAAAGAAATAAAAGCTGAAATAAATCATTCTCTCTACTATTATTCTGACATTTCACATTCTTAAAATAAAGTGGTGATCCTAACTGACCTAAGACAGGGAGTTTTTACTAGGATTAAATGTCAGGAATTGTGAAAACTGAGTTTAAATGTATTTGGCTAAGGTGTATGTAAACTTCCGACTTCAACTGTGTGTGTATATATATATATATATATATATATATATATATATATATATATATATATATATATATATATATATATATATATATATATATATATTTTTTTTTTTTTTGCTTAATGGATATTTAGGAACTATCTGTTTCTTTATTCCAGAAAATGATTTGGGATTTTGTGATAAAAGTAGTCTGTTTTAGTGCATTTAGGAAACCACATATTACCATAGGATTGAGCAGCTTGCCAGAAGGCTCTGGTCAAAAGTAGTGCCCTATCCCCCTGATTCTTGCTATCCTCCTGTTTCCTGCTTACAAGCAAAAACTAAAGCAAGAAGTACCAGTGACTCGCTTAATACGGAAGTGGTCAGATGACGCGGGTGTTGCGCTACAGGACTGTTTTTCTGTAACAGACTGGTATATGTTCTGGGATTTATCCAATGGCATTGAGGAGTATACCACCTCAATCACCAGCTTCATCAATAAGTGCGTTGACAACGTCATCCCCACAGTGACTGTACGTACATTTCCTAACCAGGAGCCATGGATTACAGGCAACATCCGCACCAAGCTAAAGGCATGAGCTGCCAATTTCAAGGAGCGGGACACTAATCCGGACGCTTATAAGAAATCCTGCTATGCCCTCAGACGAACCATCAAACAGGCAAAACGTCAATACAGGACTAAGAATGAATCCGACTACACCACTCGTCGTATGTGGCAGGGCTTGAAAAATATTACAGATTACAAAGTGAAAACCCAGCCGCAAGCTGCCCAGTGACGCGAGCCTACCACATGAGCTAAAGCAACACTGAAGCATGCATGAGAACACCAGCTGTTCCGGATGACTGTGTGATCACGCTCTCCGTAGCTGATGTGAGCAAGACCTTTAAACAGGTCAACATTCACAAAGCTGCGGGAACATACGGAATACCAGGATGTGTACTCAAAGCATGGGCGGACCAATGTACAAGTGTCTTCACTGATGTTTTCAACCTCTCTCTGACCGAGTCTGTTGGTCTGTTTGATACATGTAGGTATAACAAAGTCCCTGTGCCCGAGAAAGCGAAGATAACCTGCCTAAATTATTTCTGCCCCGTAGCATTCACGTCAGTAGCCATGAAGTGTTTGAAAGGCTGGTCGTGGCTCACATCAACACCATCATGCCGGAAACCCTAGACCCACTCCAATTCGCATACCAACCCAACAGATCCATAGATGACGCAATCTCTATTGCACTCCACACTGCCCTTTCCCACCTGGACAAAAGGAACACCTATGTCAATCAATCACATTTATTTATAAAGCCCTTGTTACATCAGCCGATGTCACAAAGTTCTGTACAGAATCCCAGCCTAAAACCCCCAACAGCAAGCAATGCAGGTGTAGATGCACGGTGGCTAGGAAAACTCACTAGAAAGGCCGGAACCTTGGAAGAACCAGGCTATAAGGGGTGGCCAGTCCTCTTCTGGCTGTGCCGGGTGGAGATTATAGCAGAACATGGCCAAGATGTTCAAATGTTCATAGATGACCAGCAGGGCAGATTATAATAATAATCACAGTGGGTTGTAGAGGGTGCAACAGGTCAGCACCTCAGGAGTAAATGTCAGTTGGCTTTTCATAGCCAATCATTGAGTATCTCTACCGCTCCTGCTGTCTCTAGAGAGTTGAAAACAGCAGGTCTGGGACAAGGTAGCACGTCCGGTGAACAGGTCAGGGTTCCGTAGCCGCACCTATGTGAGAGTGCTGTTCATTGACTACAGCTCCGCGTTCAACACCATATTGCACACAAAGCTCATCACTAAGCTAATGACCCTGGGACTAAACACCTCCCTCTGCAACTGGATCCTGGACTTCCTGATGGGCCGCCCCCAGGTGGTAAGGGTAGGCAACAACACATCTGCCTCGCTGATCTTCAACACTGGGGCCCCTCAGAAGTGCGTTCTTAGTCCCCTCCTGTACTCCCTGTTCACCCACGACTTACGTGGCCAAGCACGACACCAACACCATCGTTGAGTTTGCTGATGACACCACAACAGTGGTAGGCCTGATCACCGATAACGATGAGACAGCCTATAGGGAGGTCAGAGACCTGGCAGTGTGGTGCCAGGACGACAACCTCTCCCTCAACGTGAGCAAGACAAATGAGCTGATCGTGGACTATAGGAAAAGGAGGGCCGAGCAGGCCCCATTAACATTGGCTGAAGTGGAGCGGGTCGAGAGTTTCAAGTTCCTTGGTGTCCAAATCACCAACAAACTATCATGGTCAAAACACACCAAGACAGTTGTGACGAGGGCACGACAGCATTTTTTCTCCCTCAGGAGACGGAAAAGATTTGGCATGGGTCCCCAGATCCTCAAAAAGTTCTACAGCTGCACCATCAAGGGCACCCTGACGGGTTGCATCACTGCCTGGTATGGGAACTGCTCGGCATCTGACCGTAAGGTGCTACAGAGGGTAGTGCGTACTCCACAGGTGGGGGTTGTGCTTACAGCCCAACACCGTGCAGGATGTTTGGCATTTGCCAGAGAACACCACGATTGGCAAATTCGCCACTGGCGCCCTGTGCTCTTCACAGATGAAAGCAGGTTCACACTGAGCACGTGACAGACGTGACAGAGTCTGGAGACGCCGTGGAGAACGTTCTGCTGCCTGCAACATCCTCCAGCATGACCGGTTTGGCGGTGGGTCAGTCATGGTGTGGGGTGGCATTTCTTTGGGGGGCCGCACAGCCCTCCATGTGCTCGCCAGAGGTAGCCTGACTGCCATTAGGTACTGAGATGAGATCCTCAGACCCCTTGTGAGACCATATGCTGGTGCGGTTGGCCCTGGGTTCCTCCTAATGCAAGACAATGCTAGACCTCATGTGGCTGGAGTGTGTCAGCAGTTCCTGCAAGAGGAAGGCATTGATGCTATGGACTGGCCCGCCCGTTCCCCAGACCTGAATCCAATTGAGCACATCTGGGACATCATGTCTCGCTCCATCCACCAACGCCACGTTGCACCACAGACTGTCCAGGAGTTGGCGGATGCTTTAGTCCAGGTCTGGGAGGAGATCCCTCAGGAGACCATCCGCCACCTCATCAGGAGCATGCCCAGGCGTTGTAGGGAGGTCATACAGGCACGTGGAGGCCACACACACTACTGAGCCTCATTTTGACTTGTTTTATGGACATTACATCAAAGTTGGATCAGCCTGTAGTGTGGTTTTCCACTTTAATTTTGAGTGTGACTCCAAATCCAGACCTCCATGGGTTGATAAATTTGATTTCCATTGATAATTTTTGTGTGATTTTGTTGTCAGCACATTCAACTATGTAAAGAAAAAAGTATTTAATAAGAATTTCATTCATTCAGATCTAGGATGTGTTATTTTAGTGTTCCCTTTATTTTTTTGAGCAGTGTATATGTGTCAGAAGAAGGCCCCAAAAATTGTCAGACCCTAGTCATAGACTGTTTTCTCTGCTACCGCACGGCAAGCGGTCCCGGGGCACCAAGTCTAGGATCAAAAGGCTCCTTAACAGCTTCTACCCCCACTTTACAAATGACCTCGACTCACCTGTACCCCTGCCGGTACCCCCTGTATATTGCCTCATTATTGTTATGTAATTTTCTTGTTACTTTTTTTATTTATTTAGTAAATATTTTCTTAGCTCTATTTCTTGAACTTCGTTGTTGGTTAAGGCCTTGTAAGTAAGCATTTCACGGTAAGGTCTACACCTGTTGTATTTGGCGCATGTGACAAATACAATTTGATATATAGGGAATAGGTTGCCATTTGGGCCCCAGGCTGTCTCAAGTTTGACACAGTCAGCCTTTTGGAAGTTAGTGACAGTTGACTGATTCTTCTCCCCAGGGGCAGAGTCCACTCCTGAAGGAGTTTACGAAGGAGGGAGCCAGGCTAATGGGGGTGACGATGGGGTTGTGGTGGAAAAGGGGGCCACCAGCCATCGTATCAACCTCACTGGCACCAACAAGAGGATGTTCCATCTGCTGAAGAGGGCCAAGGTTCAGCTCATTAAGATCGACCAGCTGAAGAGAGCCAAGCTGCAGCTGGTAAAGATTGACCAACAAAGAACGATGAAGTCATCACAGGTCAGAATCGGTGACCTTGATTGACCCTGTCTGCATCCCAAATGGCGCACACTTCCCTATGTTGTGCCCTAGAGGGTTTGGTCAAAAGTATTGCACCAACATAGGGAATAGGGTTCCATTTTGGATACAGCCATTGATCATTGATTAACCCTGAATTAGCAGGGTTGTTGGTAACAGTTGAATGTAGGCTTACAGTGTGTGAATTTGGCTTAGATTTGTTGGATTAAAACCAATTTCACTTATTAGGCGGTTTCATTAATATATTTTCACTTTTATACCCTTGTTTCTTTCAGCTCCTGTCTGGATCTGTAAAACTCAGTCCCAGAGATTTAAGAGTTGGAGGGGGGAGGAGGATAGGAGGCTCTGCTCAGGTGAGCCCACGTTTCCTGACCCTGGCTGTGTTTGTGTTTTTTTCTTTGTCCGTGTCCATCTCTTTTTTCCCCCTCTCTGTTTTAGATTTTGTGGTTTAACATTTCTGTATTGTTGATGTTTATAGTACAGTGTTTTGTTAGTGGCCTGTCTAGGGTTTCTCTTGAATTAGGCTTAGGCCATTTGTGCGGTGGCTGCATTTTGGTGTCTGTCTTTAGGGTGGAGTTTCATTATAATAGTTTAGTTTATGACCGTGTTCCCCACATAATCCTGTTCCCGTAGGACCAGCTCCTTGGTGGTCCACGCATCAAGCACGTCTGTCGGGCAGCAGCGGTGGCGTTGGGGCAACCCCGTGCCATGGTGCCTGACGATATCCCCCGGCTTAGCGCTCTGCCCCTCCATGAGAGAGAGGGCATCACCACCTCACCAGCTGTAGAAGGTAACCTTTATGTTAATGAAGCACACTGCTAAGTGTTAAGTTCATGTTTTAAGTATCCCTATATTTCTGTTATTACGGGGCTATCACTCAGTCAAGAGTGCGCATGCGCAGGAAGTCTTGTCGTTGTTGGACCTAGCCTTGAGTGTAATGGCTACCTTGTAGTGTGTTCATATAGTAGAGTAAACTTTGTTAAACTGGAACCTTGTCGTTGTGTCATTTCGAGTTAACATTGGTAGCAGAGGATGGTTTCTAACTACAATGTGCCACCTCGCTTCGACGAGAAGAGGTCGTACGAAAGTTGGAAAAATGAACTGGGAATCTGGACACGCGTTACTAATCTGGACGCGAAAAAGCAAGCACTTGCGGTGGTATTATCGCTCGAGGGAAGAGCGAGAGATACAGCACTGGAAATATCCGTTGAGGATTTGAACAAGGATGACTGTATGGGAACTTTGATCACAGCACTGGATTCTGTATTTCTTAAAGAAGAGAAAGACCGTGCCTACGAGGCATATTCAAACTTTGACATTGTTACGAGAGATATTTCGGTTGCAATGACGGACTACATCATTGATTTCGAACAGAGGTACAATAGAATGCGCAAGTACGACATGGTTCTCCCAGATGCAGTGTTAGGGTTCAAGTTGCTAGACACTGCTTGTCTAGATGGTAGAGACATGGTTCTCCCAGATGCAGTGTTAGCGTTCAAGTTGCTAGATACTGCCTGTCTAGATGGTAGGGAGAAACAGTTGGCTTTGACTGCTTGTACGGTGCTGACTTTTGCATCTATGAAGTCGGCACTAAAAAGAATATTTGGTGAAAAGACGTCTGTCGCGCCAATAACAGATGGAATGTGAGTGACGCAGCATATTACACCGAGCAGCACAGAAAAGGCGCCAACAAGTCACGTTCTCAAGACAACCAGAAGAGGGCGCCATTTCCCAGCACAAATCCACTGGACACATATGGAAGGAGATCGAAATGTGCTATTTGTCAAAGCACTTACCATTGGGTTAAAGACTGTCCTCATAAAAATGAACAAGTTAAACTAAGAGAAATGTAAACACAGAGATAGAGCAGTGTAACATTACACTGTTTTCAAATGAATCTGCTTCTGATACTGAGATTTTTATAGTTGAATCCTTAGGATCTGCTGTGATTGATACTGCATGTACACGGACAGTGTGTGGTGTAAAATGGCTTGATAGCTATGTCAGTGAACTAAATATGAAAGAAGTACAAAATATGATTGACACACCAAGCAACAGAGCTTTCAAATTTGGAGACGGGAGAATTGTCCATTCTACCAAGAGAGTTAAGATACCAGCAAAAATTGGTCAGACTAAGTGTCACATTGAAACAGAGGTGGTCCCTACAGATATCCCCTTACTATTAAGCAAAGCTTCCCTCAAGAAGGCAGAGGCTGTACTAGACATAAAAAATGACAAGGCAGTGATGTTTAAACAACCAGTGACTCTTGAACTTACTACCTCAGGCCACTATTGTGTAAACATTTTAGACAAAGACATCACACAGAGTCCATGCAAAAATGAGATTCTGACTGACACAGAGCACATGAAGATTCTGACAGTCACAGAGAACATGAGCACTAAAGAAAAACACAAAGTATTGTTAAAGCTTTACAAACAGTTTGGACATGATACAGTTAACAGACTTCAGAAGTTACTCAGCAGTTCAGGGAATAATGATGATGAGAAGTACGAAACTGGAAACAAAGTGTACTACAAACGAGTTGACTGTCAAGAGTGGAAAGGACCGGGAGTAGTCATTGGTCAAGATGGTGTGGTGATATTTGTGAGGCACGGAGGCATGACTGTCAGGGTGCATCACTCAAGATTGCGGAAAGTAAATGATCAACAAGATAGAGGGGCTGTTACTGAGAATCAGTCTCCTAATGAAAATGACAAAAAGGACACAGTAACAGACACAAACCTACCAGATGTCGCATCCAATGATATGGACACCGAAACTGACACAGGAAATGGAGCAGAGACCTTCAACCATGCCACAGGTAATACTGTTGAGCGTTCAAATGAGGAAAACATTCAACAGCCATATGTGTTAAGAGAACATGGTTGTTCCAATCTGAAAACTGGACAAACTGTTAAATACACGGACAGAGAAAGTGGTATTCCACATACAGCAACCGTCATTGGACGAGCAGGAAAAGCAAAACACAAGAACTGGTACAACTTGCAGTACTCTGAACCAGCTACACTTTCTGGTACAACAGGGTCAGCTGACCTGCCACTTGTAGATAATATCAGAATTGAACCAATGGAAAATCGAGAAAAACAGAATGACATTCAAAATGATGATGTACTTGAAACAAAGGACGTGTCATTTGACTCAGCTAAGCTAGATGAGCTCAGTAATTGGAGGAAAAATGGAGTGTTTGAGGAAGTCAAAGACATTGGCCAAAAGTGTGTCTCAACAAGGTGGGTGTGTACCCTTAAAGAATCCTTAACTGGAATAGTGCCCAAAGCACGTCTAGTGGCTAGAGGTTTTGAGGAGCTGGCTGCTAAAGAACTCCCAAAAGACTCACCGACATGCGCCTCAGAGTCACTCAGATTGCTGATGTCAGTGATCTGCCAGAAAAAATGGAAACTTAATTCCATAGACATCAAATCTGGATTTTTGCAGGGAACAGAGCTGTCAAGGGACATTCACATCCGACCTCCGCCCGAAGCTAAAAGTGAAGGAACACTGTGGAAACTAAAAAAGTGTGTGTATGGACTGGCAGATGGATCACTCTACTGGTACAACAAAGTCAAGGCAACAATGCTGAATACAGGTGGAAAAATGTCACAAGTGGATCCTGCAGTCTTCTATTGGCTTGATCAAGACTGCAATGTGACTGGAGTACTTGCCTGTCATGTTGATGACTTTATCTGGGGTGGCTCACAGACCTTTGCTTCAACTGTGATTCCACACCTCAAAGCTGTTTTCTAGGTTGGCCGTGAGGAGCATGATCATTTTTGTTATGTTTGCATAGAGTTTATTACAGTTGATGGAAAAATACTGATGCAACAGGAGAGCTATATCAAGAATCTTCAACCCATCCACATAGATTCTTCAAGAGCCAGACAAAGGAATTCCCCTCTATGTGGAATTGAAGCTGGTCAATTGAGGTCAAAGATGGGACAAATTTTATGGGCTGCGAGACAGAGTAGACCTGGTTTGATGGTTGCAACTTGGCATCTAACACAAAACACGCCACTGTACAAACCATTCATGAGGCAAACAAAGTTGTTCGTAAACTGAAATCACAACAAGTGACTTTAACGTTTCAGCATGTTGGAAAAGATGACTCTTTGAAACTAGTTGTCTTCCGTGATGCTTCGCTAGGTTATCACTGGTGGGACAAAACGGCACTTCCTACCTGTAGTTTGTGTCACTGACAACTACTCATTAGTTGATGCTGTGAAGTCAACCAAGTCTGTCACAGAGAAAAGACTGAGATTAGCAGCATCAAGGAACTTATTCAAGCACAGAGAATCCAGCGGATTCTGTGGTCGACCACAAAGGAACAGCTTGCTGACTGTCTAACTAAAAAGGGAGCATCCGGTCTTGTGCTCCTACAGGCTCTCAGTAATGGAAAGTGGCAGCTTGAGTAATACAAATAAAAACTGTCACACAACCCATTTGTAATGGGGATCTTGAATAATACTTGGACCTTTAATTATGTTGTTGATGTTTTTTTTGTCTTTAAAGAAAAGGGGGAGATTGTTAAGTTCATGTTTTAAGTATCCCTATACTCCTGTTATTACGGGGCTATCACTCAGTCAAGAGTGCGCATGCGCAGGAAGTCTTGTCGTTGTTGGACCTAGCCTTGAGTGTAATGGCTACCTTGTAGTGTGTTCATATAGTAGAGTAAACTTTGTTAAACTGGAACCTTGTCGTTGTGTCATTTCGAGTTAACACTAAGAACGGTAGTTGCCACTTGTTTTCCTTTTCTGATGTTTAGCTTTATCGATTTTCAGGCATGTGACCTTAGCGCAGTCACCTATGTTTACAAATCATTTTTTCTCTCTCTCTCTCTCCCATGCTCTCATGCGCTCTCTCTTTGTTTTTAGACATTGCTGATGACGCCTCTGATCAGGAAATCGAGAGCATTCAGGAGCACAAGACAAGACAGAAGCACAAGTACAGCAAGCAGCGCAAGTTAAAGCGGAACTATAACGAGGTTGGTCCTGGGGGTCGTGCCACCCGCTGTGGGTCCTGCCAGGGCTGCCTCCATGAGGGTGACTGCAGCACCTGCTTCAACTGCCTGGACAAGCCCAAGTTTGGAGGGCCCAACACCAGACGCCAGTGCTGTGTGTAAGTGCTCCTACTTTTCATTTACTCATGGACAAACACACACTGTATTTTTACTTTCTAGCTTCAGCTGTGGTTGCCTTGTGTACAAATTGAACGTGGTACCCGTTTTTAAAATGATAAATATTTCCCTGTGCCACCAGGTTAAAGCGATGTGTTCGGATTGAGGCAAGGAAAGTAAAGCGTGGCGTCAAGCCATTCACAGGTTTGTAGGTGTTATGTTTAATACGTCTGTATTTATATCATTTTACATTTGAGTCATTTAGCAGACTCTTGTCCAGAGCATCGTACAATTAGTGCATTCGTCTTAAGATCGCTAGGTGAGACGACATCATCACAATCGTATCAAGTACATGTTTAATTGTCAGCAAAGTCAGTGCTCGTAGGACAAGTCAAGTGCCTTTTTGGGGGATGGGGGGGGGGCTCTTTAAAAAAAAATGTCATGTACTCTTCAAAGAGGCAGGGTTTCAGATGATTCCGGAAGATTGGCAGGGACACCGCTGTCCTGACTGTTAAGGGGAAGCGTGTTCTACCATTGGGGTGCTAGGAATTAGAAGAGCTTTGACTGGGCTGAGCGGGAGCTGCCCTGCTATAGGTGGAGGAACGGAGTGCATGGGTTGGGATGTAGGGTTTGAGCGTAGCCTGAAGGTAAGGAGGGCCGGTTCCCCTTGTTGCTCCGTTGGCAAGCACCAGGGTCTTGAAGACGATGCGAGCTTCAACTGGGAAGCCAGTGGATCAATTACTAATGACTACAAGCCACTTGTGTGTGTTTGCTGTTACTACCAATTACAATTACATTGACACTGTTAACTGAAAACCACACGAACATGGTGGTCTGCCTCATGGCCCAAATATTCAGCCAATCATTTCAGTGTTACCATTGGGCTTCAATTTGTTGTGCAGTCCTTTCGAGGCGGCGGCGCAGGTCATCAGCCAATGTCTTTAAGTCCAATGATGACGAGGGGTCGGTGTCCTGGGAGGAGGGAGAGGCAGAGGAGGGGTTGGACCCGGCAACCCCTGGAGACTGCCTGAGCCCGTCCACCAGAAAGCAGCCAAGGCGGAACGTGACACCTCGCTCCTACAGCAGCCTGCTGAAGTCAGACTCGGACGAAGACACGGGCGGAGAAGCAGCAGTCAAGAGTCCTGTAAAGAATCCTGTCGCCCCAAGCAACCAAGGTAATGCCGTACACAGGGGTAGGGGCCTTAGTGTATGATGAAAATATAGGTCAATGCATATTCGTGCTTCTCCTGTTGAGTTGCACCACAACAAGATCCATTGAACTCCATCTTTGAAATGTAGTGATTTGACAGGTGGAGTTGAAGGATTTATAGCCATTAGCCAGGCAGATCAGAAGAAAAGGGTTGGATGTTAGAGACCATAGTGATTTGAGGATGACAAGTGTTTGAGGATAGAAGTGCAGGTCAGAAATGCCAAAATACCATTGAGTGGTTTCAGGGTATTGGTTTGAGGTAGAGAGTTTGTTATTCGTGTGTTAAAACCCACTTGCTCTCTGACTGATGCTGCTCGCTCTGATCTCCTAGCTCCAGAGGAGGGCCCAGTGCCCAGTGACGTAAGGCACCGCAGACCTGGGCCGCCCAAAGGACCGCTGGGCCGACGCAGAGCCGACAAGGTAATTACCCGTAGAACTGCCTCTGCCTGACATTACTCACCCACGTTAAATCAAAACGACTACTATTAGATTAACTGATCAGTCTCTCACACTCTAACCTCCTCCTCTGTATGCAGGAGTGAGCAGCTCCAATAACCACTCCCATCAGAATTCATAATCAAATGTGCACTGTCTATTTTCTACTGCTGTCCCCATCTTTTTGGTGCTGAAGCTTAAAATGTAATGTTAGTGTTCTAATACAAGTCTGACGTTGGGAAAAGCTTATGCCCTTCCTTTCACATCAATCGCCGACGCATGCATTTATACCGTCATTCAAAAATCCTCTGGATCCTCTGCAATCTTGATGACTTTTTCTGGAATCCAAAGACGCCGTGACTCGGTGTTTCTTTTGACAGGCATGATCTCGCTCGCTCTCACTCACAGTTAACTACTGTGGGTAATGGGTCCTCTTTCTTTCTGGTTTGACTAGGCATGCTTTAACAATGATTAGCATATCTAACCCTCTCTTAACTCCTCTCCTTCACTTCTCCTATCTACACTTTTCTCTCAAAGCCAAAGGTAGTTTTGGTGGCTCGCCTCTTTTCCTCTACCTTGGTGCCGCTACCCCGCCACCTAGCATGTGACCGTGGTCGTGCTGTAACGCTGGTCCCCCTCTTTGGCTTAAGCATTCCCCCCCTTCACATGCACAGGGGAGCAACTCAGAGGAGCACCATCCAGGGCTGCTGGTCACAGAGAGCCACATAACAAGGAGCCCCAGCGAGCCCTGCCCACCCAGGATCCCACCGTTGCGGTTACAGTGGCGGCTGCAGGTGCAGCTGCAACGGTTGCCCCCATGTGTGGTGCAGTCGGTCATGCAGGAGGAGGAGGAGCCAGAGGAGGAGTCTTCACAGGAAGAGGAGGAGACTATTGTTAAAGAGGCGGTGCTGCAACATAATCCCAGAATTGATCCCCACTATGTCCTTCGTTCCCAGAATGCCGCAGAACACACACCAACTAACATCCTCGCCACCCTAGTCAACGGACTCCCCCAAAAGGGCCACTTGAAGACCGGGACGCACCGGATCCGCGTAGACTTTAAGGTGAGGGTCTCTCTTTCAGATTATTTTATTAGCTCGAAATACCATTTGTAAATATTGCCATCTCCCTCCCGTACAAACAGTCATTAAGTCACACTATTATTGTGTTCTCTCTTCTTTCTCCCAGGAGGACTGTGCCGTCCAGAACGTGTGGTTGATGGGCGGTCTGAGTATCCTCACCTCCGTCCCAGTCACCCCTCATCCTGTCTGCCTGCTCTGTGCCAGCAAAGGACACCATGAGGTAACCATGGAAATGCATTTACAGAATATGCTGTGCCTGTGTTAGAATAATTACATTTCATTGTAGATAAGTTTGACTGCTTTGAAGGAAACTAGGAACCACACAGGAGGCGGCGTAGGCTTACTGAAGAGCTACCCTGGGTTATCTGGGAAAACAGTAGGTTTAGTGCAATATGTGTTCTCCTGGTGCTTGACTGCCTTACCACCTCCCCTCAGATGATCTACTGCCAGGTGTGCTGCGAGCCCTTCCACAGCTTCTGCCTCTGGCCGGAAGAGCGACCCCAGGAGGAGAACAAGGAGAACTGGTGCTGCCGCCGCTGCAAGTTCTGCCATGTGTGCGGCCGGAAGCACAAGAACAACAAGGTGTGCATGTCAGCAGGATCCTCAAAAGTGAACTGAGATTTGGTAGTGTTTTCACCCCCAACTTTCACATTTTAAATGTACTGTTTCTTCCTTTAGCCTGTGTTGCAGTGCAGGAGGTGTCAGAACTGCTACCACCCCTCCTGTCTGGGACCCACCTACCCAAAGCCCATCAACTGTAACATGCCCTGGGTAAGTACCAGGAATGCATTATTTATATTTCTGTGTAACTTTTTTTTCTCTCTGATCCCCATTCTGATTTACCACCATGTTTTAACTGTACTGTGGGTGAATACCCCCCCCGACACCACACACACACACACACACACACACACACAAGCCCGACGCTCGAATCAACACAGGGTAAGCCACAGCGGAGCAGTTTTTCGGGGTGAAGTACCTTGCTCAAGGGCACAACAATGGTGGATATGCTAGTAATGATCTGAAACAGCAACCCTCAGTTCTCAGCCAATTCAGTTCCCATTTTTCTTCGCCCTAACCTGGACTTGAACCAGCGACCTTCCGGTTACTTGTCCATCTCTCTAACCTTTGGGCTACCTGCCCCCGTGTCCCAGGTGTGTATGACGTGTATCCGGTGTAAAAGCTGTGGAGTGACACCAGGGAAGACCTGGGACATGGCCTGGAACCACGAGCAGGACCTCTGTCCCGACTGCAGCACGCTCCACGTCAAAGGTAGGACCTCAGCGAAACATTACAATCTGTGTATAACTAGTAAGACGTAATGTGGTATTAACCAGAATATTACAGATGAGACACAAATGTTCATGATGTTACCACGGTAACGTGACTTGTTCGTGCCTGTGAGATTGAGTCTGGCTAGTAGAAGCGCTGTCTTCTCTTCCCTAGCAGTTGGAACTCAAACATTGAAAAACAACCTAGCTTGTGAACAAAACATTGTACATTTCCAAGAAACATTTCATTAGACTTTCATTTCAAGTAAATTAGAACAACTTTTATGCCTGTGCACAGCGTTTCTTAAAATGAATCTTTCACTCAGCTCTTCACGTGCGCACAGCCCCCAGCCAGGCGGGGTTGCAGTGCGAGGTGGGATAGGCTATATAGGATTCGTAGTCCTTTGACTTTGTGAGATAATTTTACCAGCTATGAAAGATATATATATAATCACCTAGCAGCATTTATTTGACTATAAATGTGATCATACTGGACTATTTTTATTCACAAATGTGTCCTGAAATGCTTGCGCCGTCGAGCCCTGACCAGCCGCCAACATGGCTGGTGATATAGACATCTTACCCGCCAATGACTAAATTGACCCGCAGGTGGTGGGTGTTGATTTCGTGACCTGAAGGTATAGACAAACTCCAGGAACAGTCCAAGAAGAGAGGGATGAGAGCAGTTGTATAGCTGATCCTTTGTCAGGACCTTCTTGTCATGTTATGTATTTGTTTAATTTCCCCATTTGATTACTGTAGTACATCTGATTTGTTTTACAAGGGAACTTCTGCACCATCTGCTCCAAGTGTTACGAGGAGAAGGACCACAACAGTCAGATGATGGAGTGCTCCAGGTGTAGCCACTGGGTACATTCTAAATGTGAAGGGCTCTCTGGTGAGTGGGACTAATATTTCAGCTTTAAAACTGTCTTCATCAAGGGGATGTACAGCAGGGGTGGCCAACACTCATCACAGAGGGTTTCTGGTTGGTATGCAGGCTTTTGCTTCAGCCCTACACTTGATCCAGCTACCACACACACCTGATCCAGAAATCGGGTGTGTTAGAGATAAGGGCTGGAACAAAATCCTGCAAGAGGGTAGCTCTCCAGGCGAATGGGTGACCACCGCTGTGAACAGTATGTAGGGGAAGATGCCACCTCAATCAAAATATAGGCCCTAATTTGAGGGATCAGAACAACTCTCACTATAAATCCACTCCATGACATTGACATTTTTCCTCTCTTTTGTCTGTCAGATGACCTGTATGAGATCATGTCCAGCCTGCCAGAGAGCGTAGTGTACTCCTGTACACCCTGCAGCCAATCACAGCCCGGCTCCTGGAAGGATGAGCTGAAGGACAGGCTGAGGGCGGGGCTAGAGAAGGTGCTGGCCAACCTCCTTTCTGACTCCTCTGCCCAGCACCTGATCACCTGCAGGGAGGTACGGACTGCCTCCATCACAGTAGAGTCATCAAGTAGTCACGAGTCAGACATACTCTCGCTCTGTATCCAAAAACAACAAAAATGTTTAGACTGTCTTATCTATTGTATATCCCTCAACGCTGACCCTCTGACAGCAGTCTCCATGTACTATGCTGTTATTTCCCCTGTAGTGTGAGGAATCCACCGAACCAGATGCTTTCAGGGACAAACACCAGCCCATCTGCGACCTACATGCCGTGGGTCAAAAATTTGAAGGGCGACAGTACACTTCTCTGGTGAGATACCTCAGTCCTTTTTAAACATTTGAATTATGCCACATGAAAACTATTTAGACCTAGAGGTTGTCGATTTTGCTCTCAGGGCATCAATATTGTACTCTTTTCAGACCACATTCTGGTCACTTTCTACAGTCAGTGCCTTCAGAAAGTATTCACACCCCTTGACTTTTTCCACATTTTGTTGTTACAGCCTGAATTTAAAATGTATTAAATATAGCTTTTGTGTCACTAATCTACCCACAATACCACATAATGTCAAAGTCGAATTTTGTTTGTAGAAAACTCTAGAAATTATTAAAGAATTAAAAGCTGAAATGTTTTGAGTCAATAAGTATTGACTTTGTTATTGCACGCCTAAATAAGTTCAGGAGTAAAAATGTGCTTAACAAATCACATAAGTTGCATGGACTCATTCCGTGTTCAATAATAATGGTCAACATGGTTTTACCCCACACACATCTGTAAGGTCTCTCAATCGAGTAGTGCATTTAAAGCACAGATTCAACCACAAAGATCAGGGATGTGTTAGGTTTTAAATTAACCGAGTAAAAACTCACGGACGATTGTTAAAGCTCAAGCCAAGTTTATTCCCCCAAAGGGTCAGACAGCTGATCAGACAAAGACATGTTTCCACCAGCACAAGTATATATACCCCCCTTTAGGTGGAGTCTCCTCCTCCCCTCTAAACATTACATCTTTGTTGCTAGGCAGGAAGTTAAGTGATGCGGGCAGTAAACTGTTCCTTCTCCCTTAATCTGACCTGACCTTAGCCCCCATTCCTCACCAATCCATATCTCTCCATCCTTATCAGTGACTGACTGAAACCATGTGATTGCCTTTCCTTTTTTCAGTACATTCCAAGCTTAATTGCCTCCACCATATACATTCCTCCATTAACTTCTGGTGTAGAAACCACACTATGGCACTCTTCATTTCCATAGGATACCTGATGATAAACAATATTTCAAGTTTAGGAGTCAGAACGCGTCAGTAGTTTTTTTCAATACCTCGCAAAATAGGGCACCGATTGATAGATTTGTCACATGCCCCGAATACAACCAGTGTGGCAAGACTTGAAAATGGTTGTCTAGCAGTGATCAGCAATCAACTTTTTAAAATAATAATGGGCAAGTATTGTACAATCCAGGTGTGCAAAGCTCTTAGAGACCCAAAAAGACATAGCTGTAATTTCCGCCAAAGGTGCCACTACAAAGTATTGACTGGGTGTATACTTATGTAAATGTGATATTTCTGTATTTCCTTTTCAATGAATTTGCTAACATTTATAAAAACGTTTTTACTTGGTATTGTGGGTGAAAATAATTATATATTTAAGCCATTTTGCATTCAGACTAAGCAACGATGTGGAATAAGTCACATTGTTGTTATAGTCTGAAGGCACCGTCTACATTTTGGTCATTTAGCAGATGCTCTTATAGCTCATATAGACGCTCTAATAGTACAGTAAATTGAATCCTATGTGTTGTGATAATTGCGTTGTTTGCTCTATAACCTGTTAATTCATATGCCTTGCGACTGTGATATATAGGCCTAAAGTCAGAGACAATAAAAAGTCACAGTGGCAGAATCACACCTTTTTGTTTTATCACAAAGCCGTATAGCAACCTCTGTCCACAAAGCATATTGCATGTACAGTAACAGACAGTACATGACCTACAGCATGGTCAAGCAGGTTAATGCTTCCTACATGTTCGGACCGCTAAACAACTACTGATTTCGAACACAGAGAGTTACCACAAGTCACAAAGAAAACAGGAGGTGCTTACACTATTCCAGCACCATTTATTTAAACTTCCACATCATCAAATCACCTCCGCTTAGTCTAACACAGTGACAAATAAAAGATACCAAAAACAAATTTAGTCCAATCAACGTAAGCTGTGGCTGTCGATGGTTCTGATTTTTATGTGTGCATGTTCGTGCAAGTAGATAAAACATGACTCGCTCTACTTGTAGAGAAATGCCAATGCCATCCTCCTCTTTCATGTTGATGAAACGGTCTAACTCTGTCATACAGTACACACTTTATTTTTTGTTGTCCTAGGCTATCTGGCTAAAATGCTTGCTCGCTAGCCTAACTTCAATTCACGGGCAACGTTAGCTAGTTAACATTACCCTTCTACATCTAGCTACATATTGAACTTCCAGCCTCTCAGGCCAGGGGCACAACAATAAATTAGTTAATGGTTGGATCAGAATTGCCGTTATAGTCATTGGCTAGTACGGAGAATTAAGAAAAACCACATCGCCAAATCCCTGTTTCCATCCATGGCTAATTTAGGAAAGGGCCCATTTTTAGCTAAGTGACGTATGCTCTCAATGGGATTTGATAGGATGCCAAATCCAAGCTGGCTTCCCTTGACACTTATTTTTGTTGGTGCGCCAGGACCATTCACAGTTCCGCTCGCTCAGTTTAGCTTAATGCTGATTGGCAATTATTATTATTTATTTATTTTTGTCAAGGGAGGTCAGATGCTCGCTGGCTTCCCTTGCCTTGAATGCTACGGGCGGCAACAATGTCATACTCATTTGGACCAGACGGCATCAGAAAGTTTGCCTACACGTAGAGAGACAGAGGGGCGCTGTTTCGCTCGCTCTGATGCTTTTTCCTGTGAAATACATTCAGCTTCTTGCGAATTTAAGAAACATTATGAAACGCAGAGACTAAATGTATATATAGATTTTTTGGGGAAGCCTGGCTTACCTTGGCATCCATTAATACACACCACTGCGTCTGTCTCCTAAACTTGACAATGTTCTTCCTTTTCTTTTGCACCCCAGTATCTCTACTTGAACATCATCATCTGCACATCTATCACTCCAGTGTTAATGCTAAATTGTAATTATTACGCCTCTATGGCCTATTTATTGCCTTACCTCCCTAATCTTACTACATTTGCACACACTGTACATATACTTTTTATATTGTGTTATTGACTGTACGTTTGTTTGTGTCGCACTGCTTTGCTTTATCTTGGGCAGGTCGCAGTTGTAAATGAGAACTTGTTCTCAACTGGTTAAATTAAGGTGAAATTTAAAAAAAAAATCTGCTTTTGTCAACCAATCAGAAATCGTTCCATGAGGATGTTGTCATGGTGATGAGGAAGTGGTTGAAGGAGGAGTCGTCTCTCCCTGAGGGCCTGAGTCCCACCTGTTTGGCCAGGTCTCACTACCTGAAGGTTAGTAGAAAGACCTTTCCTCCATTAATGCTATAGACATTGTTATGGGCCATACTTGGCCAAATCATTATTGTTTGTTTGCCTATTTACTCAGATTAGTAGTGTCCGCATTCAAAAAATTGATTTTCTGAGCTATTTGATTAATTTTTTCAATTAATAAAACAGCATAAAATAACTCTGAAAGTCTCTCTAGTGGACCTTTTGCGTATTGACTCCCCTTAATGATGTACAAAGATCACTCACTGAGTATATCTGTCCTTTCAGTTGCTGGAGGAGACTTTCAGTTGGTTTCATAGCCAAGATCAGAAAATGTGGGACCCACTCTCCAAAGATTTCCCAAGGTAAATGGATACGCTATGTGATATGACTGTGTATGTTATACATTTTGACCGACTTTCTCACATTTCCGCCAAGAAGAAAAGAAAAATAATCTCCCTGAACAAATCAACTATGACAAGAAATAGTTTTGCCTAAAGATAAAGCAAGCATAGAATACTTGTTTTTAAAAAGCTAGCAAAGAATACTACTTTAACCCCCTAGAGTCGATCTCCGCACCCCCATGGGAGTCTTATTAGCAAAATTAATTTGGGCTGATTTCAAGTTTTCATAGCAATCGGTAATCGTCATTTTTGGATGCCAATTATGGCCGATTACATTGCAATCCACGAGGAGACTGCGTGGCAGGCTGACCATCTGTTACGCGAGTGCAGCAAGGAGCCATGGTAAGTTGCTAGCTAGCATTTAAACTTATCTTATAAAAAACAATCAATCTTAACATAATCACTAGTTAACTACACATGATTGATGATATTACTAGTTTAACTAGCTTGTCCTGCGTTGCATATAATCAATGCGGTGCCTGTTAATTTATCCTCAAATCACAGCTTACTTCGCCAAACGGGTGATAATTTAACAAAAGCGCATTCGTGAAAAAAGCACTGTCGTTGCACCAATGTACCTAACCATAAACATCAATGCCTTTCTAAAAATCAGAAGTATATTTTTTTTAACCTGCATATTTAGTTAAAAGAAATTCATGTTAGCAGGCAATATTAACTCGGGAAATTGTCACTTCTCTTGCGTTCAGTGCAAGCAGAGTCAGGGTATATGCAGCAGTTTGGGCCGCCTGGCTCGTTGCGAACTGTGAAGATAATTTCTTCCTAACAAAGACCGTAATTAATTTTCCAGAATTTTCCATAATTATGACACAACATTAAAGGTTGTGCAATGTAACAGCAATATTTTGACTTAGGGTTGCCACCCGTTAGATAAAATACGGAACGGTTCTGTATTTCACTGAAAGAATAAACGCTTTGTTTTTGAAATGATCGTTTCCGTATTTTACCGTATTAATGACCTAAGACTCGTATTTCTGTGTGTTTATTATATTATAATTAAGTCTATGAATTGATATTTGATAGAGCAGTCTGACTGAGCGGTGGTAGGCAGCAGTAGGCTCGTAAGCATTCATTCAAACAGCACTTTCCTGTGTTTGCCAGCAGCTCTTCGCAATGCTTGAAGCACAGTGCTGTTCATGACTTCAAGCCTATCAACTCCCAAGATTAGGCTGGCAATACTATAGTGCCTATAAGAACATGACGCCCAGACAGCCAATCTGAAAACGTCTGTCTGTAGCGTACGAACAGTTCGGGCTACACACTAATATGACCCCTTTGTGGAAAGGTGAGACTCAAGAACACATACATGTTGTGTTGCTCTAGGACGCCCACAGGCCTCACAAGACTCATCTGAAGCTCCCCCGTACCAGTTGAAATTTTATTTCTATGTGTATATATATACAGTTGTAGTCGGAAGTTTACATACACTTCGGTTGGAGTCATTAAAACTCGTTTGTCAACCACTCCACAAATGTCTTGTTAACAAACTATAGTTTTGGCAAGTCGGTTAGGACATCTACTTTGTGCATGACACAAGTAATTTTTCCAACAATTGTTTACAGACAGATTATTTCACTTATAACTCACTGTATCATAATTCCAGTGGGTCAGAAGTTTACATACACTAAGTTGACTGTGCCTTTAAACAGCTTGGAAAATTCCAGAAAATTATGTCATGGCTTTAGAAGCTTCTGATAGGCTAATTGACATCATTTGAGTCAATTGGGGGTGTACCTGTGGATGTATTTCAAGGCCTACCTTCAATCTCAGTGCCTCTTTGCTTGACATCATGGAAAACTCAAAAGAAATCAGCCAAGACCTCAGGGAAAAAAATTGGGGACCTCCACAAGTCTGGTTCATCCTTGGGAGCAAATTCCAAATGCCTGAAGGTACTACGTTCATCTGTACAAACAATAGTATGAAATTATAAACATGATGGGACCACGCAGCTGTCATACCGCTCAGGAAGGAGACATGTTCTGTCTCCTAGAGATTAATGTACTTTGGTGTGAGAAGTGCAAATCAATCCCAGAACAACAGTAAAGGACCTTGTGAAGATGCTGGAGGAAACCCGGTACAAAAGTATCTATATCCACAATAAAACGGGTCCTATATTGACATAACCTGAAAAGCCGCTCAGCAAGGAAGAAGCCACTGCTCCAAAACCGCCATAAAAAAGCCAGACTACGGTTTGCAACTGCACATGGGGACAAAGATTGTACTTTTTGGAGATATGTCCTGTGGTCTGATGAAACACAAATAGAACTGTTTGGTCATAATGACTATTGTTATGTTTGGAGGAAAAAGGGGGAGGCTTGCAAGCCGAAGAACACCATCCCAACCATGAAGCACGGTGGTGGCAGCATCATGTTGTGGGGGTGCTTTGCTGCAGAAGGGACTGGTGCACGTCACAAAATAGATAGCATCATGAGCCAGAAAAATTATGTGGATATATTGAAGCAACATCTCAAGACATCAGTCAGGAAGTTAAAGCTTGGTCGCAAATGGGTGTTCCAAATGGACAATGATCCCAAGCATACTTCCAAAGTTGTGGCAAAATGGCTTAAGGACAACAAAGTCAAGGTATTGGAGTGGCCATCACAAAGCCCTGACATCAATTCTATAGCAAATTTGTGGGCAGAAGTGAAAAAGCGGATGCGAGCAAAGATGCATACAAACCTGACTGTTACACTTGCTCTGTCACGGAGGAATGGGTCAAAATTCACCCCTTATTGTAGGACGCTTGTGGAAGGCTACCCAAAACGTTTGACCCAAGTTAAACAATTTAAAGGCAATGCTTCCAAATTCTAATTGAGTGTATGTAAACTTTTGACCCACCGGGAATGTGATGAAAGAAATAAAAGCTGAAATAAATCAGCATTGAAGGTCCCTCGTACTATTATTCTGACATTTTACATTCTTAAAATAAACTGGTGATCCTAACTGACCTAAGACAGGGAATTTTTACTCGGATTAAATGTCAGGAATTGTGTGAACTGATTTTATATGTATTTGGCTGAGGTGTATGTAAACTTCCGTTTTCAACGGTATGTGTGTGTATATAGATATGTGTGTGTGTGTGTGTAACACTGTTTAGTGCCAAAAATAAGGGGTTAAGTACATGTAATAAAAAATCTATTATTGTTTCCTGATCTTTCTTATACTGTATCACTCAGATATACAGTGTATTCGGAAAGTTTTCAGACCTCTTCACTTTTTCACATTTTGTTACGTTGCAACCTTATTCTAAAATGCAGGAAATTGTATTTTTTCCTCATCAATCTAAACACAATACCACATAATGACAAAGCAATTTTTTTGAGAATTTATATTAAAAATATTGAGACTCAAAATTGAGCTCAGGTGCATCCTGTTAACATTGAGCATCCTTGATGTTTCTTCAACTTGTAGTCGACCTCGAATCAAATTGATTGGACATGATTTAGAAAGGCACACATTTGTCTATATAAGGTCCCACCGTTGACGGTGCATTTCAGAGCAAAAACCAAGCCCTGAGGTCGAAGGAATTGTCTGTAGAGCTCCGAGACAGGATTGTTTCGAGGCACAGATCTGGGGAAGGGTAACAAAACATATCTGCAGCATTGAAGGTCCCCAAGAACACAGTGGCCTCCATCATTCTTAAATGGAAGAAGTTTGGATCCACCATAACTCTTCCTAGAGCTGGCTGCAGTGCCAAACTGAGCAATCGGTGGAGAAGGGCGTTGGTCATGAAGGTTACCAAGAACCTGATGGTCACTCTGACATGGCTCCGGATTCCTCTGTGGAGATGGTTGTGCTTCTGGAAGGTGCTCCCATCTCTGCAACACTCCACCAGTCAGGCCTTTATGGTAGAGTGGCCAGACAGAAGCCGCCACTCAATTAAAGGCGCATGACCGACCGCTTGAAGTTTGCCAAAAGGCACCTAAAGGACTCTAAGATTCTCTGGTCTGGTGTAAATAAGATTGAACTCTTTGGCCTGAATGCCAAGGGTCATGTCTGGGTGAAACCAGGCAAACCTGGCACCATCCCTACTGTGAAGCATGGTGGTGGCGGCAGCATCATGCTGTGGGGGTTGTTTTTTAGTAGCAAGGACTGGGAGACTAGTCAGGATCGAGGGAAAGATGAACTGAGCAAAGGACAGAGATCCTTGATGAAAACCTGCTACAGAGCGCTCAGTACCTCAGACTGGGGTGAAGTTTCACCTTCCAACAGGACAACGACCCTAAGCTCACAGCCAAGACAACGCAAGAGTGGCTTTGGGACTCTGAAGTCTCTAAATGTCCTTGAGTTGCCCAGCCAGAGCCTGGACTTGAATCCGATCAAACATCTCTGGAGAGACCTGAAAATAGCTGTGCAGCAATGCTTCCCATCCAACCTGACAGAGCTAGAGAGGATCTGCAGAGAAGAATGGAAGAAACTTCCCAAATACAGGTGTGCCAAGCTTGTAGCTTTATACCCAAGAAGCCTCAAGGCTGTAATCACTGCCAAAAGTGCTAAAACAAAGTACTGAGTAAAGGCTCTAAATAGTTATGCAAATGTGACATTAACTTCACATTTTTTAAAACCTGTTTTTGCTTTGTCATTATGCTGTATTGTGTGTGTGTATTGTTTTTTTTTTTAAATCAATTTTAGGTCAAGGCTGTATTGTAACACAATGTGTGAACAGTGAATGGGTCTGAATACTTTCTGAATATGCACTGTATAACAGACACTTCAGAACAAACTTCCTTTAGATTTTTTGGGGGGGGACTATTTGTTGTTCCATGTAGTGAATCAAAGTTATTCAATGCGCTTGTATAGGCTAATAGCATTAAGGCCAAATAATTCAATAATTGTTTTATATATTTCTTTGATACTTCAAAGAAATGATCGATATGACAACAGCCAGTGAAAGTGCAGGGCGCCAAATTCAAACAGAAATCTCATAATTAAAATTCCTCAAACATACAAGTATTATACACCATTTTAAAGATAAACTTGTTGTTAATCCTACCACAGTGTCCAATTTCAAAAAGGCTTTACGACGAAAGCATACCATGCGATATGTTAGGTCAGCACCTAGTCACAGAAAAACACAGCCATTTTCCCAGCCAACGAGAGGAGTCACAAAAAGCAGAAAAAGAGAAAATGAATCACTAACCTTTGATCTTCATCAGATGACACTCATAGAACTTCATGTTACACAATACATGTATGTTTTGTTCGATAAAGTTCATATTTATATCCAAAAATCTGAGTTTACATTGGCGTGTTATGTTCAGTAGTTCCAAAACATCCGGTGATTTTGCAGAGCCACATCAATTTACAGAAATACTCATAATAAACATTGCTAAAAGATACAAGTGTTATGCATGGAATTATAGATAAACTTCTCCTTAATGCAACCGCTTTGTCAGATTTCAAAAAAGCTTTACGGAAAAAGCACATCATGCAATAATCTGAGTACAGCGCTCAGAGACCAAAACAAGCCATACAGGTACCCGCCATGTTGTGGAGTCAACAGAAGTCAGAAATAGCATTATAAATATTCACTTACCTTTGATCTTCATCAGAATGCACTCCCAGGAATCCCAGTTCCACAATAAATGTTTGTTTTGTTCGATAAAGTCCATAATTTATGTTCAAATACATCCTTTTTGTTCAAGTTTAGTTCACAAATCCAAATTCACACGGCGCAGGCACTTAGTTCAGACGACAGTTCCATTACATTTTGTAGAAACATGTCAAACGATGTGTAGAATCAATCTTTAGGATGTTTTTATCATAAATCTTCAATAATATTCCAACCGGACAATTCCTTTGTCTTTAGAAAGGAAAAGGAACGCAGCTAACTCTCACGGGCGTGCGCCTGACTGAGCTCATGGCATTCTGCCAGACACCTGACTCAATCAGCTCTTATTCTCTCCTCCTTCACAGTAGAAGCCTGAAACAAGGTTCTAAAGACTGTTGACATCTAGTGGAAGCCTTAGGAAGTGCAATCAGACCAAATTTTACACTGTATATTGGATAGGCAAAGACTTAAACCTACAAACCTCAGATTTCCCACTTCCTGGTTGGATTTTTTTCTCAGGTTTTTGCCTGCCATATGAGTTCTGTTATACTCAGACATCATTCAAACAGTTTTATAAACTTCAGAGTGTTTTCTATCCAAATCTACTAATAATATGCATGTCTTAGCTTCTGGGCCTGACTAGCAGGAAGTTTACTCTGGGCACCTTATTCATCCAAGCTACTCAATACTGCCCCCCCCAGCCATAAGAAGTTAAAATTCTAAATCAAATAGCAAAATTATCATATATATGACACAATTAAAACAATTCCAGATATAAAGTATGTAGACACCAAATGAATGGATTTGTCTATTTCAGCCACACCTGTTACAGACATGCAATTGCCATAGACAAACATTGGCAGTAGAATGGCCTTCTGAAGAGTTCAGTGACTTTCAATGTGGCACCATCATAGGATGCCACCTTGCCAACAAATCATTTCAGAGAATGCTACCTGCCCCAATACATGGTGCCAACTGTAAAGTTTGGTGGAGGAGGAATAATGGTCTGGGGCTGTTTTTCATGGTTAGGGCTAGGCCCCTTTAGTTCCAGTGAAGTGTAATCATAACGCTACAGCATACAATGAAATTCTAAATGATTCTGTGCTTCCAAATATGTGGGAACAGTTTGAAGGCCATTTCACGGGGGCATGACAATGCCCCCGTGCACAAAGTGCGGTCCTTACAGAAATGATCTGTGTGGAAGAACTTCAAAGGCCTGCACAGAGCCCTGACCTCAACCCCCATTGAACAACTTTGGGATGAATTGGAACGCCGACTGCGAGGCAGGCCTAATCGCCCAACATCTGTGCCCGACCTCACTAATGCTCTTGTGGCTGAATGGAATCAAGTCTCCGCGGCAATGTTCCCAACATCTAGTGGAAAGCCTTCCCATAAGAGTGGAGGCTGTTATAGCAGCAAGGGGGACCAACTTCATATTAATGCTCATGATTTTAGAATGAGATGTGTGATGAGCAGGTGTCCACATATTTTTGGTCATGTAGTGTAGCTTAGTAGGAACCCCCCCCCTCCTCACTCTTCAGGCTTAGACTGTTTAGTGCCAAAAATAAGGGGTTAAACACAAATATTTCCTGATCTTTCTTAAATCTAATATTTTTTATTTATATTTTAAATTATTTAACCTTTTATTTAACTAGGCAAGTCAGTTAAGAACAAATTCTTATTTACAATGACGGCCTACACCGGCCAAACTCGGACGACGCTGGGCCAATTGAGCCACCCTATGGGACTCCCAATCACTGCTGGTTGTGATACAGCCTGGATTCGAACCAGGGTGTCTGTAGTGACGCCTCTAGCACTGAGACGCAGTGCCTTAGATATAGCACAGACACTTCCAAACAAACTTTCTTTTAGAATATTTTTTTGTGTGTGTGTGGGGTGAATAGATTATCTCTATTGAATCATATTTGTTGTGTTTGTATGTGCTAATAGCAGTAAGGCAAAATACTATTTTTCTTGTATGTTTGCTACTTAAATGGGTCGTACAATTCCCAAATCAAATAGCTAAATGATCCTTGGTATGACCTTAAAACAATATCATATAGCTTGCAGCACGCCTCCTTCCCCTGACTTAGACAGGATTTAGACTCTTATGGGTTAAAAATTGTTTGCTCTGTTGCTGAGCAAGTCTGCCCCCTCTTCTGTCTCAGTGGTATGCTCCCCGAGGCAGTTCTTCCTCCATCTATGGAGCACAGCTATGCACAGTGGCTGGAGAGGACGTACCAAGTTACCAGGGGTTCAGGGTTTCTCCAGCAGGGGAACAGCATCCCTCCCCCATCCTCAGTCACCACCCATCAGCCCTGGGCGCTGGAGGGCGTCCCACTCAAATCCCAAGGTATGTAGTCTATGGCTGTTTCCCAAATAGGGAGTCTGGTCATAGGCATAGGGCTATGGTCAACTGTAGTGCACTATACAGCTCTGTAAATTAAGATACCACTGCAGAATGATCAGTTTCTCTGGTTTTACTATTTATAGGTATGTGTTTGGGTAAAATTAATTTAAAAAAAATATTCTATAAACTACTGACAACATTTCTCCCAAATTCCAAATAGAAATATTGTCATTTAGAGCATTTATTTGCAGAAAATGACAACTGGTCATAAATAACAAAAAAGATGCAGTGTTGTCAGACCTCGAATAATGCAAAGAAAATTAGTTCATATTCGTTTAAACAACACAATACTCGTGTTCAGAAATCATAATTTGGTGGAATAACCCTGATTTTCAATCACAGCTTTCATGCGTCTTGGCATGGAGCATTGTCCTGCTGGAAAAACCAATCCTCGGAGTTGGGGAACATTGTCAGAGTAGAAAGAAAAGTTTTCTTCCAGGACATTGGGTGCGAGACCTGGAAATGCCTACAAGCCACAGTGTCTCGCACCCACTGAAATTTGGTGGAGGATCGGTGATGATCTGGTGGTGCTTCAGCAAGGCTGGAATCGGGCAGATTTGTCTTTGTAAAGGACACGTGAATCAAGCCACATTACGTACAAGGTTGTCCTGGAAGAAAACTTGCTTCTTTCTACTCTGACAACCAATCCTCAGAGTTGGGGAACATTTTTCCAGCAGGACAATGCTCCATGCCACAGAGCCAGGTCAGTCACTGTGTGGATGGAGGATCACCAGATCAAGACCCTGTCATGGCCAGCCCAATCTCCAGACCTGAAACCCATTGAAAACCTCTGGAATGTGATTTAAGAGGAAGATAGATGGTCACAAGCCATAAAACAAAGCCGAGCTGCTTAGATTTTTGCGCCAGGAGTGGCATAAAGTGACCCAACATCAATGTGAAAGACTGGTGGAGAGCATGCCAAGACGCATGAAAGCTGTGATTGAAAATCAGTGTTATTCCACCAAATATTGATTTCCTAAGTTGAAACATTATTGTGTTTAAAAATGAATAGGAACTCATTTTCTTTGCATTATTCGAAGTCTGACAACACTGCATTTTCTTTTGTTATTTTGACCAGTTATTTTCTGGAAATAATGCTCTAAATTATCTAAAAATGTTTTTTTGGAATTGGGGAGAAATGTCAATAGTTTATAGAATAAAACAAAAATGTTAACTTTAACCAAACACATACCTATAAATAGTAAAACCAGAGAAAGTGATCATTTTGCAGTGGTCTCTTAATTTTTTTCCAGAGCTGTGTTAGGAATAGGGTGCCATTTGGGACAAAGCTTATGTCCTAGTCTTTAAGCAGACATGTAACCCCATTCACCAGCACAAGAAGATCTTTGTAGTGTGTAAAGAAATTGAGTGCAATGACTGATTTCGCATTTCCCTTGATCCTAACAATGTGAATGGTCAATTAAATAATTAATGTGTTTGGTGTATCTTGTCTAGGTACAAATGGTGCTGTAACCGGTGCCCTGGAACTCGACCGGACCAAAGATGAGAGGCAGTGTGCACTCTGCCAACAGTGTGGTGACGCCACACCCAACGTGAGTTCTTCTGCCCACCTCTGTACAGATCCCACTCAGTAAAACCGGATATCATATATAGTGCATTCGGAAAGTATTCAGACCCCTTAACATTTTGTTACATTACAGCTTTATTCTAAAATTGATTAAAAAAGTCAAATCAATCTACACACAATACCCATAATGACAAAACAGGTTTTTCAAAATGAAATATCACAGTATTCAGACCCTTTACTCAGTAATTTATTGAATCACCTTTGGCAGAGATTACAGCCTTCGCTCTTCTTGGGTATGACGCTGCAACCTTGGCACACCTGTCTTTGGGGAGTTTCTCTCATTCTTCTCTGCAGATCCTCTCAAGCTCTGTCAGGCTGGGGAGCGTCGCTGCACAGCTATTTTCAGGTCTATCCAGAGATGTTCGATCGGGTTTAAGTCCGGGCTCTGGCTGGGCCACTCAAGGATATTCAGAGACTTGTCCCGAAGTCACTCCTGCGTTGTCTTGGCTGTGTACTTAGGGTCGTTGTCCTGTTGAAAGGTGAACGTTCGCCCCAGTCTGAGGTCATGAGTGCTCTGGAGCAGGTTTTCATTGAGAATCGCTCTGAACTTTGCTCTGTTCATTTTTCCCTTGATCCTGACTAGTCTCCCATTCCTTGACACTGAAAGTCATCCCCACAGCATGATGCTGCCACCACCATACTTCACTGTAGGGATTGTGCCAGGTTTCCTCCAGACGTGACGCTTGGCATTCAGGCCAAAGAGTTCAATTTTGGTTTCATCAGACAAGAGAAACTTGTTTCTCATGGTCTGAGAGTTCTGAGGTGCCTTTTGGCAAACTCCAAGCGGACTGTCATGTGCCTTTTACTGAGGAGTGGCTTCTGTCTGGCCACTCTACTATAAAGGCCTGATTGGTGGAGTGCTGCAAAGATGGTTGTCCTTCTGGAAGGTTCTCCCATCTCCACAGAAGAACTCTGGAGCTCTGTCAGAGTGACCATCAGGACCTTGGTCACCTCCCTGACCAGGGTCCTTTTCCCCCGATTGCTCAGTTTGGCCGGGCGGCCAGCTCTAGGAAGTGTCTTGATGATTCCAAACGTCTCCATTTAAGAATGATGGAGGCCACTGTGTTCTTGGGGACCTTCAATGCTGCAGACATTTTTTTGGTGCCCTTCCCCCAGATATGTGCCTCGACACAATCCTGTCTCGGAGCTCTACGGACAATTCCTTCGACCTCATGGCTTGGTTTTTGCTCTGACATGCACTGTCAACTGTGGGACCTTTTATATAGACATGTATTTCTTTCCAAATCATGTCCAATCAATTGAATTTACCACAGGTGGACTCCAAATTGTAGAAACATCTCAAGGATGATCAATGGAAACAGGATGCACCTGAGCTCAGTTTCGAGTCTCATAGCAAAGGGTCTGAATACTTAGTTGAAGTCGGAAGTGTACATACACTTAGGTTGGAGTCATTAAAACTCGTTTTTCAACCACTCTACAAATTTCTTGTTAGCAAACTATAGTTTTGGCAAGTTGGTTAGGGCATCTACTTTGTGCATGACACAAGTAATTTTTCCAACAATTGTTTACAGACAGATTATTTCACTTATAATTCACTGTATCATAATTCCAGTGGGTCAGAAGTTTACATACACTAAGTTGACTGCCTTTAAACAGCTTGGAAAATTCCAGAAAATGATGTCATGGCTTTAGAAGCTTCTGATAGGCTAATTGACATAATTTGAGTCAATTGGAGGTGTACCTGTGGATGTATTTCAAGGCCTACCTTCAATCTCAGTACCTCTTTGCTTGACATCATGGGAAAATCAAAAGAAATCAGTTAAGACCTCAGAAAAAAAATTGTAGACCTCCACAAGTCTGGTTCATCCTTGGAAGCAATTTCCAAACGCCTGAAGGTACCACGTTCATCTGTACAAACAATAGTGCACAAGTATAAACACCCTGGGACCACGCAGCCGTCATACCGCTCAGGAAGGAGTGAAAAGTGCAAATCAATCCCAGAACAACAGCAAAGGACCTTGTGAAGATGCTGGAGTAAACGGGTACAAAAGTATCTATATCCACAATAAAACGGGTTCTATATTGACATAACCTGAAAAGCCGCTCAGCAAGGAAGAAGCAACTGCTCCAAAACCGCCATAAAAAAGCCAGACTACGGTTGCAACTGCACATGGGGACAAAGATCGTACTTTTTGGAGAAATGTCCTTTGGTCTGATGAAACAAAAATAGAACTGTTTGGCCGTATTGACCATTTATGTTTGGTGGGAAAAGGGGGATGCTTGCAAGCTGAAAAACACCATCCCAACCGTGAAGCACGGTGGTGGCAGCATCATGTTGTGGGGGTGCTTTGCTGGAGGAGGGACTGGTGCACTTCACAAAAGAGATGGCATCATGAGGCAGGAAAATTATGTGGATATATTGAAGCAACATCTCAAGACATCAGTCAGGAAGTTAAAGCTTGGTCGCAAATGGGTCTTCCAAATGGACAATGACCCCAAGCATACTTCCAAAGTTGTGTCAAAATGGCTTAAGGACAACAAAGTCAAGGTATTGGTGTGGCCATCACAAAGCCCTGACATCAATCCTATAGAAAATGTGTGGGCAGAACTGAAAAAGCGGGTGCGAGCAAAGATGCCTACAAACCTGACGCAGTTACACCAGCTCTGTCAGGAGGAATGGGCCAAAATTCCCCCAACTTATTGTGGGAAGCTTGTGGAAGGCTACCCAAAACGTTTGACCCATGTTAAACAATTTAAAGGCAATGCTACCAAATACTAATTGAGTGTATGTAAACTTCTGACCCACTGGAAATGTGATGAAAGAAATAAAAGCTGAAATAAATCATTCTCTACTATTATTCTGACATTTCACATTCTTAAAATAAAATGGTGATCCTAACTGACCTAAGACAGGGAATTTTTACTAGGATTAAATGTCAGGAATTATGAAAAAAATTAGTTTAAATGTATTTGGCTAAGCTGTATGCAAACTTCTGACTTCAACTGTATGTAGATAAGGTATTTCTGTTTATTTATTTTGAATACATTTCTAAAAATTACAACGGTTTTCGCTTTGTCATTATGGGTTATTGTGTGTAGTTTTCTGAGGATATATGTATATATTTGTATCAGTTTTTAAATAAAACTAATGTAACAACGTGGAAAAAGGGAAGGGGTCTGAATACCCTCCGAATGTATTAGTGTTTCTCTTTGAGTACCTCCAACAGAATGTAATGTTATGACGATAACTACTGTTCCCTGAAGGAGGGAAACGACGTACAATGGGGGAGTCGCACTCTCGTAACATCGGCCGAAGTATCTAAAATCTGACAAGGCCAATGAAATTTGCGCCTTGCTGGAACCCCCTCATTCCACAGTTGATAAGCGTGAGGCTTGTATTCATTCCTTCAATTGATAAAGCCTCACAAAAGTATGTGATGATGCCCGACTCGCCGCAGCACAAATATCTCCTACAGTCAACTCTTTAAACAACGCCAGAACCCTGGTGGAGTGGGTACGTACACCGCTAGGTAACCCTTGCTGCAATATTTCAGGGAGATGGCCTCCACAATCCAGTGGGAGAGACACTCCTTGGTCACTTTCAGTGCCTTCAGAAAGTATTCACACCTAGGGCTGTGGCGGTCACGAAATTTTGTCAGCTGGTGATTGTCAAGCAAATAACTGTCAGTCTCACGGTAATTTACCGTTTAATTAACAAACACATTTAGCATCTCCTGGCTTCCACGCACAGCCTACAAGCCACTGATGCAGACCTTTGGAACATCTACTTTTTTTTTAAAGTCTAATAAAGTCATGTAATATAGCCTACACCTTCACAATAAATTCATTTATTTTAGACAGGTCTAAAGAAGCATGATTTGAAGAAAATGTAGTCTTATTTCAGAACAGAATTTGCATACTCTGAGTTGGCCTGATGTGGCTATGCCAAATGGCTGTGGGCTACACTAATTCATTTAGCAGACAAGATTTGCTTAGAATTCCGTGGCATTATTTTATAATATGAAGAATACAATTGAACAAAGCTGATTTAAAATAGAAATTATATTTTCTCCAAACGATTTGACGGAGTGCGCACGTGGCTATTCTGTGTTGAGCGGTTAACAAAGAAATACCTATTCCTATATGCTTAATTTAGAGTTACATTAATTACTTTAGTTGTTCTACAAACGTTGGGCTATATGTTTCAATCTTTTAATACATTGTAATGCTGCATGATGCGACTCTATGATTTGAAAAAAAGTCACTTGAAAGGCATATATTTTAGTTTTTATTTCACCTTTATTTAACTAGGTAGGCCAGTTGAGAACAAGTTCTCATTTACAACTGTGACCTGGCCAAGATAAAGCAAAGCAGTGCGACACAAACAACAGAGTTACACATGGGATAAACAAACGTACAGTCAATAACACAATAGAGAAGTCTATATACAGTGTGTGCAAATGAGGTAAAATTAGGGAGGTATGGCAATAAATAGGCCGTAGTGGCGAAGTAATTACAATTTAGCAATTAAACACTGGAGTGATCGATGTGCAGAAGATGAATGTGCAAGTAGAGATACTGGGGTGCAAAAGAGCAAAAAATAAATAACAATATGGGGATGAGGTAGTTGGATTGGCTATGTACAGGTGCAATGATCTGTAAGCTGCTCTGACAGCTGGTGCTTAAAGCTAGTGAGGGAGATATGAGTCTCCAGCTTCAGGGATTTTTGTAGTTCGTACCAGTCATTGGCAGCAGAGAACTGGAAGGAAAGGCGACCAAAGGAGGAATTGGCTTTGGGGGTGACCAGTGAAATATACCTGCTGGAGCGCGTGCTACGCGTGGGTGCTGCTATGGTGACCAGTGAGCTAAGGCTGGGCTTTACCTGCATGGAGCCAGTGGGTTTGGTGACGAATATGAAGCGAGGACCAGCCAACAAGAGCATACAGGTCGCAGTGGTGGGTAGTATATGGGGCTTTGGTGACAAAATGGATTGCACTGTGATAGACTGCTTCCAATTTGCTTGAAAGGCATGAGCTCTGCTTTGTTTTTTGCTCAGGCTGTACACACTTCATCAGTCACTCATTCACAATTTGACAAGCACTTCACTGCGGCATTCCGAGGTGCATGTTGAAGATTATTGGAAGAACTGTCCACATTTACTTTTCGTCAGCCAACAAGATGAGTAGGTCTAACGAACAGCAAAAGCACTAGTCTATGTCAATCTACTATCCCTCATAATAAAACGTAGGCCCAAATTAATACAACCACTAGCATTTTTTACGCGATGTGGCTGACGCAACAGATCAGAACGTTTAGCTTAAAATGTTGATAAACTATTAAAACTACTACATGGTAGTAGGCTGTAAGTGCGAATGTTCCATTAGCAGAAAACGCCATTATCAAAAGTGATCGCAAATGCAATTATGCATGTAATGCTTTTATTATAAAGGTGCATATTTATGGTGTAAATGATTTTCCCCAAACTTGAAACTCGTGCTGCTTATGTATGCCAGTTAGGCTCTACACCCCTTGCAAAGTGGATTATGCTTAATTTTAAGAAGTTATTTGGCCACTTTAGTTGTGATACAAACGTTAACACATATATGCCTATCGGAGAGGTTATATGAGGTGTGCAACCAAATAATAGAAAAATTGGCAGCAAAAAGGCATTCACAAGCGATAGGCTAATATTAGCACCCATCAGACTATTCTTGATTCAATCTGGTCTTTACTTATACTAAATAATATATGTGTGAAATGTTTTATTTAGAATGAACCATTATTATGCACCTGTATCGAAACAGGCAGTGGGAAAAAATACATGTCATCTAACCATTTATATAGTGAATGGAAGGACGCTTTTCCCTTGGTTCATTTTCATGCCAGCCCGGTAGGCTATAGTCCTGTTGTAAATATAAACAATGTGCTTAATATCAGGAAAGTTGAGAAATAAATATAGTAGGCCTAGCCTATAGAAAGCTGATGGGATCCTCTTTTTAATAGAGGCCATCCCTCTGTTTTCTCCCTCAATTGCATAGCATATAGAAATGTTGCGCAACATGAGCTCTCATGAAGTGTTTGATTAGATTTTCGAATACATTTGCATTGATGTCAGAGTGATTAGAGGGACAATAGACTGCTGAGTACCAGGTAGTGAGCAAGTTTGGTGGGCTACTAATGACCTTCAGCCGCATCAGAGCTTGGAGAAGCCTAATTACAGCGACTGAAAGGTCTCACCCCTTGACTTTTTCCAATTTGTTAAAAAAAATAAAAAAAAAATAAATGGTCACTGGCCTACACACAATAACCCATAATGTCAAAGTGGAATTATGTTTTTAGGACATTTTTACAAATTAATAAAACATTTAAAGCTGAAATGTCGTGAGTTCAAGATTAAAAAATGAACTCGTTCTGTGTGCAATAATGCTGTTTAACATTCTTTTTGAATGACTACCTCATCTCTGTACCCCAGACATACAATTATCTGTAAGTTCCCTCAGTCGCGCAGTGAATTTCAACATGGGTTTCCAATCACATGTTGGATGCTGTATCAATACACCCAGTCACTACAACAATACAAAACAGTTCAAAGTTTAATGGCTGTGAAAGGAGAACTGAAGATGGATCAACAACATTATAGTTACTCCACAATACTAACCTATTTGACAGAGTAAAAAGGAAGCCTGTCCAGAATAAAAATATTCCAAAACATGCATCCTGTTTGCAGCAAGGCACTAAAGTAATACTGCAAAAAACTGTGGCAAAGAAATATACTTTTTGTCCTAAATACAAAGTGCTGTGTTTGGGGCAAATACAGCACATTACTGAGTACCACTCTCTGTATTTTCAAGCATAGTGATGGTTGCATCATGTTATGGATATGTTTGTGATTGTTAAGGACTGGGGAGTTTTTCAGGATACAAAATAAACTGAATGAATCTAAGCACAGGCAAAATCCTAGAGGAAAACCTGGCCCAGTCTGCTTTCCACCACACAATGCAAGGTGAATTCACATTTCAGCAGGACAATAACCTAAAACACAAGGCCAAATCTACACTGGAGTTGCTTACCACGAAGACATTGAATGTTCCTGAGTGGCCAAGTTACATGGCAAGATCTAAAAATGGTTGTGTTGCAATGATCAACAACCAATTTGACAGAGCTTAAAGAATTTGGAAGAATAATGGGTAAATGGTGCACAATACAGGTGTGGAAAGCTCATAGACTTACTGCAAAAGACTCACAGCTGTAATCACCACCAAATGTGCTTCTACAAAGTTTAGACTTTTCAATAAATTTGCAACTATTTAAAAAAAAATATATATATATAAAAAAAAAAATGTTTCACTTTGTGATAATGGGGGTATTGTGTGTAGATGGGTGAGATGTTTTGTTTGATATCCATTTTGAATTCTCGCTGTAACACAACAGAATGTGGAATAAGGGATAGGAATACTTTCTGAAGCCACCGTAAGTGGACGTCCATTCAATGTGCATGGGGTAGAGGATCTTCAGATCCAGAGGCTTGAAGGGGGAAGCACACAGTTTCTCCAAAACCAGAGGCAAGTCTCATTTGGGCGGTCTGAGACGATGTACACCTTTCAGTAACCGCGCAAACAGGTGGTGGGCCCCCGGTTGTAGCTCTGTCAATTCCCACGTGAAACACTGAGATAGAGGCCATGTCCACTTTTAAAGTGGAGAATGCCCGTCCCTGCTCAAAAAGCTCCTGTAGGACATAAGGATATCCCTCACAGAGCACTGAAAAGGAACAATCCCTTTATCTTGACCACAGCTCATACGCTTGCCATTTGTATGCATACAGCCCTCTCATGGAGGGTGCCCTTGCAGACTAAATGGTAGCAATAGCATTCGGAGGTAAACCTCTTGTCATCAGATTGGCCATTCTCATAGGAATACGATTTCTGGCCTGTGCGCCTGGGACAACAGGTCCCTGCAAAACGGGAGTGGCCACAGATCCCCGCCTATAAAGCGAATGACCTCAGTGAACCATGGCTGCCATTGGTGCCAGAGCCGCCTCTACCAAAATATTTGAGGTGAGAGGGACAAGCTAAACGGGAGGACCAAAAACTCGTAGGGTATCACCATGTAATGGAACCTCTGAAAATTTCTGTGACTGGGACACATGAAAGTACACTTCCATTAGGTTGTTGGTGGTGAACAAATTGCTGGGACGCATGGACCGTAATAGCGTCTGATTTGTGAGAATTTTGATTGTGTGAACTCTGAGATGCTTGCTGAGGTCACGCAAGTCTAGAACGGGGCGTAAAGTCCCAACCCCTTTCCAGAACCAGGAAATACCGGCTGTACCAGCCGTCCTGGATCCGACATAGAAATCGTATTGCCCGCGTCTGGAGACGGGAGGATATTCCCTCCCTCAAAACGGGCACTGAGGCCTCCGAAACAGTCAACGTTTTGACGTCGCTGAAGCATGGGGGAAACGCAACAAATTGTAGCCTGTACCCTGACGTCAATGTTCGTATGATCCAGAGCAACACTGCGCATGCGCGCCATTGGTTGGAGCCGACAGCGAGTCTCCCGTCAAGTGTAGACTGGGAGATATTGGTTATTTTTACCTTTCCACCGCTCTCAACCACCACGTGTATAAATGTGGAGAAGGGACATTTTTCGTTGTACCCACACGTGGGAGATGCAACACTTTTGTCACCTGTGAACAGTGTGGAACTTTCGTTTGACACAACTGTTTGTGCCAAGGTTTGCCTGAAGCCCGGTCCACTCTGGGTTCAGGGGCTCTGGCAATCAGTGAAGTACCCCGAATTGCAGTGCCCCTTGGGGGTACTTCTGTCACAACAAGCGTCAGTCGGTTTAGGCGGTAAGAAGCGTCCCAATAACCGGCTGGCACCCAGCACTGGACAGCACCCATTAAACATTTACCCAGGAGAAAACCGCTATCATGAAGGTTGTCATGCACTGGTGCCACAGCACCTTGTAGCCCAGCTGGAAAAGGGACAGACTGCTCTGAAAAACTGATTCCTTCTGTGGTAAGACGGGTGATTTTGTAATTGAATTTAATTCACAGGAGTGCAACCAATCGCTTATAGAACCTATAACCTGTATCACTAAGCACCTCATAGGGACTAGTGAGCTACAGGCAGGAATCAGCAATGAATCCCAGTAGTGAGCCACCTATGGGTGAGTGCCCCCTTGTGGACTGAGAGCGAATCGCCCAATTTATTATTCTCACCCTGGGAGATTGATATAACCTTTGAACCCTGTGAACACCAAGGAACGCAGGATAACAGAGGGGGCTTTAAAAATTGACTAGCTTCCAAAATAAGTTGTGCTTCCGTGAAACTGTTTAGCCTGGATGAAGCCCAGTCTTTTTTGGGCACAGGGGTTGAGCGATATGGCTTAAAAATATTTAATAAAAAAAAAAAATGTATGGGCTATTCACGATATACATCTAGATTTGTTTGTATTCTCTTAATAAGCTTTGTTGTACTATTTTAAAGGTCAAATGCACCGCATATCGACCAGTTGTCAATGATCAAATGTATTCAAGGCTTGTGAAATTATACCTAGGCTATAAGCTTTCCACAACCATAAGACCCACTATTGTCATTATTTTTTCAAAATACACTGAACAAAAATATAAAAGCAAATTGCAACAATTTCAAAGATTTTACTGAGTTACTGTTTATATAAGGAAATCAGTCAATTGAAATACATTTATTAGGCCCTGATCTATGTATTTCACATGACTGGGAATATAGATATGCATCTGTTGGTCACAAATACCTTTAAAAAAAGGTATGGGCGTGGATCAAAAAAACAGTCAGTATCTGGTGTGACCACAATTTGCCTCATACAGCGCAACACATCTCCTTCACATAGAGTTGATCAGGCTGTTGATTGTGGCCTGTGGAATGTTGTCTCACTCCTCTTCAATGGCTGTGTGAAGTTGCTGGATATTGGTAGGAACTGGAACACGCTGTCGTACACCTCGATCCAGAGCATCCCAAACATACTCAATGGGTGACATGTCTGGTGAATATGCAGGCCATGGAAGAACTGGGACATTTTCCGCTTCCAGGGATTGTGTACAGATCTTTGTGACATGGGGTTGTGTATTATCATGCTGAAACATGAGGTGATGGCGGCGGATAAATGTCACCACAATAGGCCTCAGGATCTCATCACGGTATCTCTGTGCATTCATATTGCTATTGGTAAAATGCAATTTTGTTCGTTGTCCGTAGCTTATGCCTGCCCATACCATAACTACACCTCCACCATGGGGCACTCTGTTCACAATGTTGACATCAGCAAACCGCTCGCCACACAACGCCATCTACCCGGTACAGTTGAAACCGTGATTCATCCGTGAAGAGCACACTTCTCCAGGGTGCCAGTTGCCATCGAAGGTGAACATTTGCCCACTGAAGTCTGTTAAGACTCCGAACTGCAGTCAGATCAAGATCCTGGAGAGGACGACAAGCACGCAGATGAGTCTCCCTGAGATGGTTTTGACAGCAGAAATTCTTTGATTGTGCAAACCCACAGTTTCAGTAGCCTTCTGATGATCCCGCAGTTGAAGAAGCTGGATGTTGAGATCCTGGGCTGGCGTGGTTACACGTGGTTGTGAGGCCAGTTAACCGGCCTGCCAAATATTCTAAAACTGTCGGGAGCGGCTTATGGTAGAGAAATCAACATTCAAATCTCTGGCAACAGCTCTGGTGGACTTTTCTGCAGTCAGTCTGCCAATTGCACGCTCTTTCAACTTAAGACATCTGTGGCTTGTGTGACACAACTGCACGTTTTAGAGTGGCCTTTTATTGTCCCCAGCACAAGGTGCACCTGTGTAACCATTATGTTGTTTAATCAGCTTCTTGTAATGCTGCACCTGTCAGGTGGATGGTTTATCTTGGTAAAGGAGAAATGCTCACAAACAGGGATGTAAACAAATTTGTGTATAAAATTTGATAGAATGGAAAATTGGGAATGCTTATGGAACATTTCTGGGATCTTTTATTTCAGTTCATCAAACATGGGACCAGCATTTTACATGTGTTTATATTTTTGTTCAGCATAATTCAATATATCGCCCAGCCCTACACAAGGGGCTCTGGCAATAGCTGACGTAGCACCCTGTTTGGCTGTAACCAAACGACCCAATCCATCTCCGCGTCCTGTAGCCAAGGTACAGGCACCTGGGAGAGGAAGTCATTATCGTTAACACCAAGCCCATTAAAGAATGCTACACGATTGTCAAGAGAACCTGCGCTGCGAACTAGTAGGGGAACTGTGCAAGCCGTCTTCTAATCTCGCACAAAAACTGATTCATCCTGAGCATGCGCTGAGACACACAAGACTACAAACATGAGTATATTTTAATTAATTGGGTCATGGTCGGGAACCCGAACCCGGCTTGTTGGCTTTGTTAGTGTCGGACTCGTTTGTCATATGTATTGCTATAGCTAGGCTTAGGAATCTGAAGAATAACTAATTGTTTGTGTTTGGGAAACTTATGAGAACCATAAAAACTTCAGCACACAACGTTCAGGGGGAGAGCACACTCTACCATTTAAGGGACAGTTTAGTTGACACAACGTAAGATTGTCTCGCGTTCCAATTGTTTGTTTTAATAGTGCGAATTGTTCCTGTTCACACCAAGGTGAAGAGCGGAGTAACTGAAAGAGTGAATCTGAGTCTTACGCTTATCACCTGTGGAAGGAGGTGCTTTCAGCGAGGCGCAGATTTCATTGGCCCTGTCAGGCGTAATTGTAGATCCTTCAACCGAAGACGCGAGAGTGCGACTCCCCCATAGTATGTTGTACTGAAGTTAACTGACTGAAAGGGAACACATCTCAACTAATCATCAAGCACTTGACTAGTTGAATTACGTGTGCTTTTATGCTACAACAAAAATGTATTCTATTTGGGAGTACTCAAGGACCGGAGTTGTGAAACAATTCTATAGTGCATCATTCCCACAGTAATGGTATTACCAGCTATTGTCTCAGGTCTGTTCTAAATCTGAATGTCCTCGTCTTTATTTTAGGACGCGGGCAGACTGCTGTACCTGGGGCAGAACGAGTGGGCCCACGTTAACTGCTGCCTGTGGTCTGCTGAGGTGTACGAAGACAACGGAGCTCTGCTCCAAGTACACAGTGCTGTCTCCAGGGGGCGCCACATGGTAGGAATGCATAGAAATTCACCATAGTTGCATCTCAAATGACCAGGGTCCTATATAGTGCACTATTTTTGACCAGGTCCCATAGTGCACTATGTAGGGAATAGGGTGACATTTGAGACACCGCCCACATATCAAAGCTGGAGTACGTCCTTACCCGATTGGCTTTGTATTCAGGCATAAGTATTCAATTGCCCGTTTGTAACATTGTCATAAGATGTCAACTTTATTGTTCCAAAGAGAGAATTGTCAAGTCTGCTATGCCCATTTAGTTATAATGAGAATGTTTACTCTTCAGGGACTTTTCCGTTAGTCTTTCTCATTCATTGTTTTCTTTCCTCTCATTCCACCTTTCTTCCCTACAGCGCTGTGAGCGTTGTGGCCAGGCGGGGGCGACGGTGGGCTGCTGTCTCTCGTCCTGTCAGAGTAACTACCACTTCATGTGCGCCCGCGCCCGCAACTGTTTCTTCCAGGAGGACAGGAAGGTCTTCTGCTCCAGGCACCGTGACCTCGTCAGTGAGAAGGTGAACCTTTTATATATGGGCTAATGAGGAACACACACACACACACATAAACAAACATATAGTTGTCTTTCCAACCTTGAGGACCACCACTTTCACTGTGACTTGTCAGCAGCATTCAAACTTCACACCTGGTGACTTATTGTGTAGCAATAGGGCCAATGTTATGTCTCAGGGCACACACACACACACACACCTACTGCTCAGGATTTACGCTCCCGTTTCCCCTCTTCTCCAGATGGTGTCTGGGAATGGGTTTGAAGTTCTCCGGCGGGTCTACGTGGACTTCGAAGGGATCAGCCTCCGTAGGAAGTTTCTGACTGGCCTGGAGCCAGAGTCTATAAATATGACCATCGGTGTGTATGGTACATCCCCAACGGCACCCTATTCCCTATGTCGTGAAGTACTTTTAACCCTTTACACTCGTGGGAATTGGCCTATATGGATGGGGATAAATTTAAATATTTTTTTTTACTGAAGAAATATGGAAAGCATATGCATAACCATGGTAGCAATTAAAAGGGAACAGTTTGGATATTATGGGCAAATTATTAGGCTAAAGGTGAGGACACTGCAGTTCACCTGACACAAGACTGAATTCAAACATTACACTGTTCATTTTATGTGCATTTTACATTTACTGTACTTTTCGCCACATTTGTTGATAACGAAATCTGAAAATACTATAATGATCGTAAACGTTGACTCTGTAAATTACATGAGTTTTATATGGAAATGTGAAGTGCACATTAAGACTTGCTTGTATGACACAAAACCGGTATTTATTATAATCCTCTACGTCTCATCTTTCAGAACACATAGTCCTCTTAATTTACAGCAAAACATTTACAGCAAAACAGTAACGTAATATGAATATTGTTGAAAAAATTTGGGTTAGGTTCAACAGAACACATAGTCCCCTTAATTTACAGCAAAACATTTACAGCAAAACCTCTTGTTGCACGCATTGCTCAAGTTCAGAACTGCTGTCAGTCAAACCCTGTAAAGCGGAGACCCTGAGCTCTTGACGTATAGCATGGAACTGTATAGCCACTGCGTTCCAATGTAGGAATATATCAGTGTCCAAATCTGCCATTTTCAACCCGTATACGGGTATGAGTGTAAAGGGTTAACAAGAGCCCCGGGCTCTGGTCAAAAGTAGTGCACTACATAGGGAATAGGGTGCCATTGGGAACAAAGCCTCCCTGCTTTTTATTTGGAAGGTGTGACCCATATGCTCTAAAAGTATGGCCAGTAAGGGATGTATATTACCGCCAACAATCATTCCCCTTTTTACATGTGAAACCCTCTGAATCCATCCATCTGTCGCCTTCTATATCCAGGCTCTCTGCAGATCAACAGGCTGGGTGTGCTGACTGAACTATCAGCCAATGGAGCGAGGTTGTGTCCTGTGGGCTATCAGTAAGTGACCAATAATCCTCGTGACCGGACATTGACGGCATCCATTTTGATTCCTGTTGAATAATCCATTTCTGAATAATTTAATCGGGGGTTGTCACTGTCTAATTTAATATACTGTTAATAGAAGAAATTAATGGCCGTCTAAAACTTCTGAGTTACTTTGTAGGATAGCTTCCCTCGAGTTCATTTTAGAATGATATTGGGTTGTTTTATGTATTTGACTTGACTCACCTTTTTCCTCTTCTCCTTCCTCTTTCTCCGTCCAGGTGCTCTCGGCTGTACTGGAGCACAGTGGACCCTCGTCGGCGCTGTAAGTACACCTTTAAGGTGACAGAGGTGTGTTCTCCACTCCCAGAGAAGCCAGGGGAACCACTGTGGTGGGACCAGGAGGAGAACCGAACCATAGCCCACAGCCCCTATCAAGGTCAGGAAACCCATACACCTAACCTGCCCCTATCTGGTAGTAGGGTGGAGCACTTCAATGGATAACCTTATGTCCCCTATTTTATATTTGTTTATTTTCTATTGAAATAAATAACCGAAGGATAAGTATAACAACTCAAGTACATGGGGGTCAAACAATATTTTCTATTCAAAAGGGACAATCTACTAATTCTCAAAATGGACTCTTCAAAGTAAATAATGTTCCTTTTTTGTTCCTTGACCAGAAATGGAGATTCCAGAGGCTGTGATGAGTCCTCCGCCCATTGAGGTATCTCCCAGCACCACCCCGTCTCCCCTGAAGGAGACGGGGGCCAAAACCCCTGGTTACTCACAAACCAGGAGACCAGCAGGAGGAACATCTCGACCTCTTCCCTCCCCAGGTAACACCACTACCTTAGACATTAAGTCTGATACCCGTTTATATTAGTTTCGTATCTAAATCAGTTAACAGTGAAATATCAGCTTTATTGAGGAAGTTTTTACTCAATATGATATGTTGTCTTACCTAGCAACCTTAAATTGAATAAACTAAGTCCCTTAGGATAAGAGAGTTTGCTAAATGTCCTCAATGTAAAATGTTACTGTTCTGCCATGACACTGACTGGGGATCCTCTTCTCTCTAGGGAGTGCCATCTCCAAATCCCACCACATCCTGACACTCAGAGACCTGGACGATACCCGCCGGCCGCGTCGCCTGTCTCTGAGCTGCCACTCAGGGGACTCCTCCTCCCCCACCGACGGCCTCGCGGGACCAATGACGCTCCGTTCAGGGGGCACCCTCCACCCCAGGTCCCTCCCCTTCAGTTCCCCTCCCAGAACCAGCGAAAACCTCCTGAGTTCCCCTCGGCAAGTACGACCTCTCGCTGGCTCCTCCAGCTGGGGCTCCCCTCCCTTGTGCCCCTCCAGTCTTACCCACCCTTTCTCCTTGCGGCCTGGCGCCGCCGGCAGCCCTCCCTCCAACCTCCATCTGGCCTTCCGCCACTCCTCCAGGATTAGACAGCCATTCAAAATCCGAACTCCAGTGTCCGCTGAGGTGCCACAATACTTCTTAGCTTCATCCGAGCCAGAGAAAGCAGTGGTGGCGCCCTCAAACGGGATCACATTGACAGAAAATAACATGGAGGAAGACACAGACGTCAGCCCCCTGATGTCGGATCAGGACTTGCCCTTCACAACATTCGACGTGGCGGACGCAGACGTGGCGGTGGCCTCTGTGCTAAACGCCAAGCTGGAGTTTGACGAGGCCTTGCTGAACGAGACTGTGGCGCTTCACTGTGGAGGGTCCCATACAGGTGGAGGAGATATGGAAGAGGAGGAGGCACTAGAGGAGGAGACCCAGATCCAGACTCAGGGTAGGGGCAACATGGACGCCAACAAGGCCCCAGTATTCACCAAAGCCATGGCCTCTAAAGATGATCTGGAGAACGATTCCTCAGACGAAGACATGGATCACTACTTGAAGTTTTCTCGTACGGTGGTGGTGTGCGAAGCCTCCAAGGACTCAGGGCAGGAAGGTCTCCCTCTCCCCCCACCACTTCCTACGTCTCAGTCCATTGCTCAGCTTGACGGAGCGGATAATGGCTCTGAGAGTGACTCGAGTGAGGCTACCGGCGATCAAGAAGAAACTCAGGAAGAGGGGAAGAGTGGGGAAGCTCAGGGGGCTGACAGTCAAGAAGTGTTTGAAACCTGTGACCCAAATAATGACATGATGTCTATTGAAGAGGAGGTTCTGATCGACTCTGACCAAACGGAATTCCAGAATGAGGTTCTTCTGGACCCAAGTAGTGGCCATTTTGTTTCAGCTGACGACGGCACGAGAGTGTACCTGGCTAATAATAAAAAAGCAGATCTTGATGACAGCGATAGTGACAGCTCTGGCTCCTCTACAGATTCTCTCATTGGAGTGGATGACGAAATGGGAGACCCAGACTTCGAGCCGGATCCCAAACCCAAACCCAACCCAAAACATCCTGTAAAAACGATCAAAGTCATGCAACGCCCTAGTCCTGTGAGCATGAAAATTATTCCTCCTAAACCCACACCAACACAGAAGAAAATCATCAGGGTGTCCCTACCTTCTGCACCTGCTCTGCCTCTGAATGTAGCCTCCTCTTCCCCACACATCATTGTTCGAACCGTTCCAAGGACAGTGCCCTCCACCGCTTTCCCGACCCCGTTTGTAATAAACGGCATGAACTCTATACCCTTACAGACAGGGGCCACTAGGGGCAGAGCTATCGCTATCCGCCTGGCCACCCCCAGACAAGAAGCTCAGCAGCAGCTGACGACCACTATTCTGTCTGGTGCCTCCAACTCAGCCCCGTCCCCGCAAGTTCTGCTAGTCAACCGTCAAGGTCAGATTCTGATGAAAGATCCAAATACCAACACCTTCCAGACAGTCAGCACCAGTTCTCCTTCCTACAGCCGCATCAGCCAGATTGCCAAGATGATCCACAGCAGTGGTGCCCTGCCACGGGCAGTTCCCCAGGTTGTGGTCGTACCCTCTACGTCAACACCCTCACCACGGACAGCAGTCTTCCATAGTTCACATCTCATCACCACTAACAGAAACATCACACCAGCAAGCAACACCAATATCCTGATCAGAGCCCCACAGAGTTTGCATGATGGGCGAGTGCTGGTCCAAGCCATGCCCGTGACGAGTGGAGCAAAACCAGTGAGGGTCAAGTGCGTCTCTGTGCCCGGCAACCAGGCCCAAGCTATTTTAGACAGAGCCATGGCTACTCATCGCGAGCCCTCTCGGATACGGCCTAATATCCTCAGGGTGAGCCCATCTCAGCTGAGCCCATCCCAGTTCCAGGTCCACCCCTTCCTCAACAAACTCCAGTCCCCTGTAGCCATCTCTGCCGCTCCTGGACAGATGCTCCGTCACGAGCCAGCCATCGTACCAGAGTCCCAGTCCCAGGTCCGCGTTAAGAGAGTGTCCTCCGTCGCTGAGCGTCCCGGCAAGAAGAAATGCAAGACTGATTTCCTCCCGCAGTTGCCCTCTAGTGACGTGGATGACCTAGATGGCAGCAGGTAAAGGCAGAGTACCATATCTACGATATGAGATTTATTGTTTCTTCTTTAACTTTTTAATGTTGGAACCCTGACTGCATTACACATTTTCCAATTTGGACAATTAAAGATATTGATTGATAGATTTTTACAGACTAAGAGTCACTGTTTTCTTCACACAGAAATAGTGGCGTTCGAATCAAAGCCCCAACGATGAAAGATGTGCTGGATCTGGACCAGGAGAAAGTTGAGCTCAAGGTCATCCCACCACCAGAACCTGAGAATATCAGGTTAGTTTCTTCTGAAACGTGACCATAGCAAGATGGATGCCAGAAATACACACTGCAAGGTTCATTTTAAATCCCTCAATATATTTTATAATGCGTAGGTACCTTAGTGGTCACGGTGAAGGAAAAGTACAGCTAGACTAATCCGTTCCCTCTGGGGTTTTTATTCCTTCCCTCAATATAAACATGGATTCCCTCAATATTTTTTTCTCCCTGAATATCAAAATTCGCTCCCTCAATTGTATTAATCCATTCCCCTTAATTTATTAATTTGTCTCCCCTGCAGATTCGAGCACATGTCCTTATCATGAATTGATCAGAGTTCATTGAATTCTACTTCAATCTGGGCTTGAAATGAATCTAATCAAAGTTTATTAGTTGCGTACACAGATTTGCAGATGCTATTTTCTTCTCGTTTGAATATGTTATTGAGAACCTTTTACTGCCTTTTTAGTCCCCTTTCAGAACCATGGCTGACTTGATAAATGATAAGCTGCTCCTGACTCCTTGAGGATTTGTGTAGCCTAGGCTTATAAGAATGGCATTCTCCTTATGTAGGCCTACCACAGTCCCATTCCCACTTGGCCGATAACATACTGCAGCCTAAATGTAATTATATTTAGTTAATTACATGCTTCACATGGTGATGATCACTGACCATTCAACAGCTTATTTCCAGTTTCAGTGTTTTCATATGCAAACAAATCACGAGGGCAAATAATGGTGTGCAAAACCCATTAATTAGGCAAAGTCATTTCAATAGCCTGAAAGCCTGGAGGCTCGCTAGCAGTCATAACTGAATGACGCACACCAAATACACTTTGTGCAAACTCCGATTCATGCCACTTATACAACATGAACATTGTTCATTTTGCACACCTCTCATCCCTGCGACAGTTTTTACCGGCCTCATGCATATAGTCAGGGCTATATCTCCAGTAAAACATGGCACCAGCCAAGCGCTTGGATGTGTTTATGATTGTTAACAAGCATGTGACTCCTCAAAGGCAGGAAGGAATGTGAATTGAATTTATTGAGCATCATTTCCAAGAGGCTTTGGTGTTAACAGGTGCGATGATGTGCTCTCATCCCTGCGCTAGGCAGGAATTCCGTCTGGCTCCGCTCTATGATCTTAGCTGTTCTATAGCCTGTCTATACTCCGGCGGAGTTCGTTAGCTACCTATCCTAGCTTGGCAATTGGCTAATATCCAGGTGAACGTACTGTCATCGCAACAAAGCAAATAGCTATCAGTTTTAGTTGTGAACATAGATGGTTTAAAGCGGCTCTGGCTCTATCTGTGCCTGGTCGGTTAAGTCGCTATACAGCTATAGCGAGCAAGATGCCTAGCTAGCAGCTAAATTAGTCAGTCACACGCATGCAAACACACACACACAGCAGCATGTTTCTGAATTCCTGGGAAAGGAGTGAAGAGGGCGACAGAATGCCGATTCAGAGTACAATTACATGATTGAGGGAACAAATTCCTAAATTAAGGGGATGGATTAATAAAATTGAGGGAATTACTTTTTATATTGAGGGAAAACATGTTTATATTGAGGGAATACATTTTTATATTGAGGGAACTAATGAAAAAACATATTAGCCTAGCTGTTATTTTTGTCTCCACCATGACCCATAAGGGTACATAGGTGCTCTTTTATTAATACAAAGAAAGCTGACGTCTTTTGACTTCAGTCGGTCCGCCGTCACATTTCTTTTTTGGAATGACTCGACCCAGATGAGCACCCCTTTCCATAGAAAGGCACAGCAATATCTAAACTCGATTACACCTTAGTTTTCATTGAATTCATGTAACACCATGTCTGTGTGTCCTGTCTTATAGACCACCTCCCGTACCTCAGATGGAGCGTCAGCCCAACAGCACTCTACGTCCACCCAGCAGCAGCACCACTCAGAGTAGCAGCAACATCCATGGGAAAACCCACGTGTGGGTCAGCGCGCGCCATGGAGATCTCTCTGACTGGGGCCCCTACTCAGGTGGGCAACCTTGAGCAGTTATACATATGATTATTTTATATATTTTTCCCATTCATCCAAAAACACATATTTAAAGTCTGTTATGAATGATAAAAAAATATTTATAATTTCTGATAAATAAAATCTGACTTAACCTTCCTGTTCTTAACACACTTAAAACCGCTCAGGTTTTAGCTCAGACGAGGACATGCCGCCACCTAAACAGGACAAGACCAGGTTCGACAACAGGAACCAGCCCCACCTGCGCTTTGAAATCACCAGCGACGACGGTTTCCATGTACAGGCAGACAGCATAGAGGGTGAGAATCTCAGCCTAACTACGGAAACAGTAGCTGTAGCTGTAGCTATTCCTATTTGTATATAAAAGCATTCCCTATGCAGAATCTGTTGTACTGGCTTTTAACTCCAAGACTAGGCTTAGTCTGAGTCCAGTAAAACCACCCTATGCAGTATCATTCTTATACTTTCTTATTCATATCCTTTTTTTCTTCTTTCTTGCCTCTCCCTCAGTGGCGTGGCGAGCGGTGATTGACGGCGTCCTGGAGGCCCGAGCAGGGTTCCATCTGAAGGCGTTGCCCCTCGGCGGGGTGAGCGGGGCGCGGGTTCTGGGCCTGCTCCACGACGCTGTCATCTTCCTACTGGAGCAGCTGCAGGGCGCCGCCGGGTGCAAACAACACCGCTTTCGCTTCCACCGCTACGACAGCCCTGACGACGAGCTGCCCATCAACCCCAGCGGCTGCGCCCGCGCTGAGGTCTACTCACGGTAAGAACCGAGCACTGATGTCTGTGGTTAAAATAGGTATGTTGAGGACCGAGCCATCTCGCCATAAGAGCGCCATCATTTTATCCCTTAATAGAATGTAGAGGGGATTTTCATTTTGAAGCTTACTGTCCGATTTGTAAAGTCGTTGAATGTGAATGTTATAGGCCGAATCCTACATCTCCTGCGTTTAAACAAATTCCCTCTCCGCCCATGTCCCCTCACAGGAAGTCAACCTTTGACATGTTCAACTTCTTGGCGTCTCAACACAGACAGCTGCCTGACATCATGTCGACGCCATGTGACGAGGAAGACGATGACATCCCGCTGAAATCCACTAGGTTAGACAACTCCACAATTACCATTGAGTTAATGCTGTCATTTGATTGTTCTGAGTGAAATAAGTTCTAACCTACTGGTTTCTCCATGTTCCTATTTAATAGACGAGCCACCAGCACAGAGCTTCCCATGGCCATGCGCTTCAGACACCTGGAGAAGACCTCCAAGGAAGCAGTGGGGGTTTACAGGTCACTAAGAAACTATTTTTAAACGTTCTGCTATTATTACTATTATGATTACTTAGTTTTTTAGTGTAAAATACTTCATACTTAATATTTTTCTCTTTCACTCTTTATTTGATCTTTTCCTTATCCTAGGTCTGAAATTCACGGACGCGGTCTGTTCTGCAAGAGGAACATTGAGGCAGGGGAGATGGTGATCGAGTACGCAGGCAACGTCATCCGTGCTGTCCTCACGGACAAGAAAGAGAAATACTATGACAGCAAGGTTGGTCAACAACAATCAATGGAGCGATCATGTTGAATACAGAGGAAAATACATTTGAGAAAATACACCGATGCAAAATATACAGCAATGCATCTAATTTCATTCAATAACTAAATATATTTTTACCATTCGCAATGATACATTTTAATCTACGCACTTAGATTTTTAACTTGCATTCATGGTGTGCGGTTTTTAGTGTGTGTCTTTTGTGTATTGGTGTTTTTAAGAGCTGGTGCAAACATTTCCCCTTTGGGTTTTCAATAAAGTACTATCTAAAACCCTCTTATCTCCTCGTCAGGGCATCGGCTGTTACATGTTCCGCATTGATGACTTTGATGTGGTCGACGCCACCATGCACGGCAACGCCGCCCGTTTCATCAACCACTCGTGCGAGCCCAACTGCTATTCACGCGTCATCCTCGTGGACAGCCACAAGCACATCGTCATCTTCGCCCTGCGTAAGATCTACCGCGGCGAGGAGCTCACCTACGACTACAAGTTCCCCATTGAGGATGACGGCAGCAAGCTGCACTGCAACTGTGCGGCCAGGCGCTGCCGCCGCTTCCTCAACTAAAAGACCAGCCAAACACGCCACGTTGGAGGAGTACTTGAATTCATAGAGGAATATGGAGAGACCAGGGAAAATGCAATGATATGGCGATAGGAGTGTTGCCAATAAGTACTGATGAATTGGAGCCTCCTCCGTAGTTAGTTTAATTTAAAGTCTGACTGATATGACGCATTTTTAATTTAAAGACTGACTGGTGGACATTTTTGGGTTCTATCCTACAGCAGGGTTTCCCAAACTCGGTCCCGGGGCCCTGGGTGCACGTTTTTTGTTTTTGCCCCAGCTCTACACAGCTGATTCAAATAATCAAAGCTTGGTGATCAATTGGTTATTTGAATCAGCTGTGTAGTGCTAGGGCAAAACCAAAAACGTGCACCCAGGGGGAGCCCCAGGACCGAGTTTCTCAAAACCCTGTCCTATGAGGGCTTCTTGAGCCGCTCCCTCTGTCGCAGAAACCAAAAAGGGCGCCAAATGATACAACACGTTTGTGGTATGAAGAGCTATCAGTGTTTGTGAGACAAAATGTCTACAGCTACAGGCAGTTATTCTAGGCCTGCAAGGCAACCCAGTTGATTCAGACCTCAGTAATTTCGGACACTGGTGACATTACGCAATCTCATGGTCAACTCGCTTGGTTTGTCTACGTCCTTGACTCAGTCGCCAATGGCCTCTACTAAAAATGGAGCTAAATATTCCACATTTGTGGTGCTAATCACTTGGACCAGAGATGTGGTTTGTTATGTACTTCATTTCAGTTGTTTCTCATCAGTCAATTACTCTGTTTTAAAGAGGAATTCCATGGTATTGTAGCTATGACAATAGAAGGCTACATCCAAGTGGAGGCAACTGATTTTAGCACCTTATGTTCCATGGCCATAAGCGCAAGCGTTGCTGTACATAAAAGGCAATACTGACCTGTAAATTGGACGAAGAAAAGCCTGTTTTATTTTTTTACTTTGACCCAAGCCACCTCCAGTATACATTTTTAGAGCAGCTATATTTTAATTGTCCATTTCGATATTATGGGAGACCATTATAACAGGCTGCATCCCAAATTCCCTACATAGTGCACTACTTTTGTCCAGGGCCTATAGGGAATACGGTGACATTTAGAACATAGCCAGACTCTTATGAGCATGGGGCAGGTTCAGGTTGTTCTTTTACGAAGGTGCTGATGAAAACTACCCAAAAGGTTTGTTTTCACCTATGTTTTTAATGAAATCCCTACATGATTGAAGGTAGACTCGGCGAAATGACGTGGCCACGAATAGCGAGACTTCAATCTAACCAAGTGTCTGCACATGTGCGCACAAGGTCAGTTCACAAGGTTACGGTGTGTTAGCCAGGGCACCAAAACAGTGGCGAAGTTGAACCTCGTTCTTAAGTGCTCTAGTTGTGGCGGAAATTGACCCACTATGCTGTTTACTTTCTGCATCTACATCATATCGCTGAGTCTACCTTTTAAACACGTTCTTCGCTCATTTCTCCCCTGTACTTGAAATTGTGAAATCTGTGAAAACATATCTTGTGACGCACCCCTCTAGAAAGAAATAATTCAACTTGTTTTTAGTCTGCCAGGTATACTTTTTTTCACTATTGTTTTTGTGCTGTTTTGTTCATGATCTTCCAGACTTTAATATTGAGGAAAGTAATATGGTTTGGGGTGAGGGGAAAAAATGCTTTGATAGTACTCTACTCCCTCCCTATCATTTTACAACCCAATTTGTATATGTATTGTTGTATATTGGTATAAATGAATAATCATAATGCTAATGAAAATAAATAAATTTGTGTTGTCAAATATTAACCTGGTTTATATTCGCTACTGAACACCCACTAATTTTAAACAGGGGCATGAAACTTACCGTACGATACCTGGTCAAAGCCTATGTTCAGTTAGTCGTCCTTTATCTTCTCTGTTTTCCCCCTCTACTTAGCTGACAGTGACACTCCTCTCCCCTGTCTCTCGCGGGTGTACTACCTCTGTGGCTCACCATGACATAAACAAGAGAAGATCATGTTTGGACTCTGTTACAATAACTACTTCAGCCAGTGCTTGAGGTGCTGGAACTCAGTTTCTGTTTGTTCCGGCCCAAGTCGAGCACTGACTAGCATACCACTTAGAATGCATGGCCAATCCGGCTTCATTCTAAGTGATATGCTAATATGGATATTGTAACTTGCTCTTGGTTTCCAACTGGTGCTGTGCTGGCTCGAATGTGCAACCCAATTTAGGGCACTGAGCTGGCTGTGCGTGCATCAAAGGACACAATCTACATGTTTTGGATTTTAGTTGGGGTTTGGAGGGGTCTCTGCCCCAGAGTAATGAATAAATGCAGTTGGGTTATTTCTGTAGGATTATTTAAAAAATATTTAAAATAAAAATTAATCTCTCACTGCGTGTTGAACATGGTTCTGTTACCTTGGCACAAAGCAAACTTTGTCTGTACATAGTTGTATACAGCATTTCTAAACCTGTTACATTTTTTCTACGCACTTTTTATTTTATTCTTGATGTTCTTGGCTTAATAAAGATCTTGAAAGGTTTGAAGAAATGTTAGTGAGGGATTTGTTTTTGATTCGATTCAATACAACTTTCAATGACGATTGTTATAAGCTCTACTGTCTGTCTTGATGTACACTTTGTGATTGTGTTAGGTAACAGGGTGGGGTTGGGGGAGAAATTAGTGGGAGCATGATTGAGCTCACAGTGCACCAGATAAGACAGGCTGACCCTAGCCCCCTGGTACATACATACTGTGGACTGAAACGGGGGTCGCGAGACACAGTGGTTCACCAGTGGTCAATAATGCGTTTGCTGTTTTGATACTTTAGTGTACTTAAAAATTTGGTTGAGCATCAGCAGTTTCTCTTGTTTTGTCACTGACAGTCACTCAATTAGCCATGTCAGCTAACCATTTTTAGATTGGTAAATGAATCTAGCCAGTTATCTAAACTTATAGTAATCATGGACGAATACCGACCGGGTGCGGCAGGTCATGTGCCCAGGGGCCCTGACTTCCAGGGGGCCCCCATTTGATTTTGTTAGTCACTCTCACATCATTAACGTGACATAAGCAGTGGTGGGAAAAGTATCCAATCTCATATGACATAAAAGCTGACAACTTGTCATTACCTGTTATTATTTTATTATTTATTATTTTATGGCTGTTATGACACCTACATAAATGTCAAAACCTATACAAAAGGCAAAACATTCCATTACACCATAAACATACTGTTAACACGTAGGCTATGTTAACTTTTATTTTATTTTATTGACCATATTCATTATTGTAATTGCGTACACATTGCTGTCAGACATGTGCCGGCTCTGTTGCTGATGAATGCAGGAGCAGGACAAGACACCCTCTTTTTTACTGATGACTGATATAAGGGCATGTACCTGATAACCCTATCTGGCTTATATGATTGGTCTTAGTTTTTTTATTTGTATTTTTTTATTTCACCTTTATTTAACCAGGTAGGCTAGTTGAGAACAAGTTCTCATTTACGACTGCGACCTGGCCAAGATAAAGCAAAGCAGTGCGACACAAACAACACAGAGTTGCACATGGAATAAACAAGTGTAGTCAATAACACAATAGAAAAAAAAGAAAGTCTATATACAGTGTGTGCAAATGGCGTGAGGAGGTAAGGTAATAAATAGGCCATAGTAGCGAAGTAATTACAGTTTAGCAAATTAACACTGGAGTGATAAATAGCAGATGATGATGTCCAAGTAGAAATACTGGTGTGCAAAAGAGTAGACAAGTACATAAAAACAATATGGGGATGAGGTGGGTGGGCTATTTACAGATGGGCTATGTACAGCTGCAGCAATCAGTTAGCTGATGTTTAAAGTTAGTGAGGGAAATATAAGTGTCCAGCTTCAGCGATTTTTGCAATTCATTCCAGTCATTGGCAGCAGAGAACTGGAAGGAAAGGCGGCAAAAGTAAGTGTTGGCCTTGGGGACGACCAGTGAGATATACCTGCTGGAGCGCGTGCTACGGGTGTTGTTATCGTGACCAGTGAGCTGAGATAAGGCGGAGCTTTACCTAGCATAGACTTATAGATGCCCTGGAGCCAGTGGGTCTGGCGATGAATACGTAGCGAGGGCCAGCCGACTAGAGCATACAGGTCGCAGTGGTGGGTGGTATAAGGGGCTTTGGTGACAAAACGGATGGCACTGTGATAGACTGCATCCAGTTTGCTGAGTAGAGTATTGGAAGCGATTTGTAAATGACATCGCCGAAGTCAAGGATCGGTAGGATAGTCAGTTTTACGAGGGTATGTTTGGCGGCGTGAGTGAAGGAGACTTTGTTGCGAAATAGGAAACCGGTTCTATATTTAATTTTGGATTGGAGATGTTTAATATGAGTCTGGAAGGAGAGTTTACAGTCTAACCAGACACCTAGGTATTTGTAGTTGTCCACATATTCTAAGTCAGAATCGTCCAGAGTAGTGATGCTAGTCGTGCGGGTGCGGGCAGCGAACGGTTGAAAAGCATGCATTTGGTTTTACTAGCGTTTAAGAGCAGTTGGAGTCCACGGAAGGAGTGTTGTATGGCATTGAAGCTCGTTTGGAGGTTAGTTAACACAGTGTCCAAAGAAAGGCCAGATGTATACAGAATGGTGCCGTCTGCGTAGAGGTGGATCAGGGAATCACCCGCAGCAAGAGCGACATCGTTGATATATACAGAGAAAAGAGTCGGCCCGACGAATTGAAACCAATGGTACCCCCATAGAGATTGCCAGAGGTCCGGACAATAGGCCCTCCGATTTGACACACTGAACTCTGTCTGAGAAGTAGTTGGTGAACCAGGCGTGGCAATCATTTGAGAAACCAAGGCTGTTGAGTCTGCCGATAAGGATACAGAGTCGAAAGCCTTGGCCAGGTCGATGAAGACGGCTGCACAGTACTGTCTTTTATCGATGGCGGTTATGATATCGTTTAGTACCTTGAGCGGGGCTGAGGTGCACCCGTGACCAGCTCGGAAACCGGATTGCACAGCGGAGAAGGTACGTGAGATTCGAAATGGTCAGTGATCTGTTTATTAACTTGGCTTTCGAAAACTTTAGAAAGGCAGGGCAGGATGGATAAAGGTCTATAACAGTTTGGGTCTAGAGTGTCACCCCCTTTGAAGAGGGGGATGACCGCGGCATCTTTCCAATCTTTAGGGATCTTGGACGATACGAAAGAGAGGTTGAACAGACTGGTAATAGGGGTTGCAACAATGGCGGCGGATAACTTTAGAAAGAGTGCTTCTTGACAGTGTCATAAAGTGTATTTTTTACAAGTGATTTAAAATATGAAAAAACATGACTAAAGAATTCATTACAACAAGGAAAGGACATTTATTGACATGAAAAATAAAGATTTTGATCAATTTAGGTTTTGACAATTATGTAGGTGTCATAACCAGCCATAAAATAACACAATATATGTCACAACAGGTGTAAATATATGGGTCATGACAGTGTTATGAACATATTATACTATGGGTGGGTCTAATCCTGAATGCTGATTGGTTAAAACCGCTTTCCAGCCGGTGTCTATTTCACAAATGACCACCGGCAAAATCTTTGACATTAAAATGCCTATTTACTCTGTTCCATCTGACTGTGCAATCCACTGTCTCATCAGCCCAGCAATTTATAAACTTGATCTCCACTATGAAAAGTATCTAGACATTATCTCAAATGTTTTTTAGACAAAAATGTGGTTTTCAACAACGGAGATTTGTATAAACCTTGCTGTCTGTCTCCAACATTTGCAACATTGTTTCAATATTCAAATTCTATCTCCAGCTGTCCCATAGTAATGAACGTAACGGGAGTCGGGACGAGACAGACAATTGAAATCATGAATCAGCTGGCATAATTTTTATGGATATATGCAAAGAAATGTCAAACGAAACTGACCCTCCGTTACATCTTGACGTGTCATGTCGTAACGTACAGCACGCATAAAGAAACAATTACAATCTCTCTCCACCAGGTGTAGCACTTCTCTCATCGTTTAAAAACAAGAAATGGAGTCATTTTTTTCGTCATCATTGCATGCGATCATCATTCTCAAAGCCGCTGTTTACTTCTAAGATCACTTTAGCACCGCCCTAAAAACCTGATTCAAATTGGACACAAACCTTCAAATAGGTATGTAATGACACATTATATAAACTCTTTATAGTGTTTTATTTACATTTTAGAGGCGATAAGGTGATAAGTTGGACAGATCGAGTGAAAAAAGCAATTTTCCCACACGACATCTGTCCTTCTCACTACCACGCATTAGTTTCGCTTCCCCACCCGCCATTTTTTAAAAGACCCGACGGGGCTCATTGCCTGCTTAAATAATGCAGAAACGGGCAGTGTTTAGGTCATGTAATCGATTTTGTTGGAACGGGGAGAAATTGTGCTTTACAATGGTATTGACATTACAGTTGATCTGGAAGTATTACGTTTTTGGGGCGCTAAAATAAGGGCAATTGTACGGACCAAGGCGATGTACGAGTTTACGTGAGTTTACGTTACCGAAACGGTAGAACGAACGACCAGCAGGCTTGGGTAGCAGCCCTAGATTTGTGTCGCGACTATATCTTGTGGAAGGTTAAGTAGAGAATTGCATATATTTTTTAATAAAATTGCAAAATGTATAGAACTGCAGAAAACCTGCTTTAAAACTTACATTTTTCTCTCCAACATGAAGAAGTTGGCCCCTAAAAGAAATTGACCGCTTGGTGAGTCCAAAAGGCTAGTCCAAGTCACTTATTTCTACATAAAAGCAGGCTCTAAAGCCTTGTTCACACTGCAGGCCTGAAAGATCAAATCAGATTTGCTTTAAAATCCATTTGAAATACTGACTACAAACAGCAAGTTACAAGTGACTAAATGGGACTTGTTGGTGTTCAGACAGCAGTCATTTGCTGACATGGCTACACGTGTTGTCATAGTAACGAGGGGTGTATGTAGGCTGATTGGTGGTGGTGCTCCTGGTTCCAATCACTCTGAAGTTATGTAGCAAGCTAAGGAGACATGGAATGTTCAAAATCATAGTGTAAGAACACTTTTAAAGCCTCAAAGGATAAGATGATCAGATGTCACAACGTTGACATCAGCAAACCGTTAGTCCACACAACGCCATACACGTGGTCTGCAGTTGTGAGGCCGGTTGGACATACTACTAAATTCTCTAAAATGACGTTGGAGGTGGCTTATGGTAGAGAAATTAACATTCAATTCTCTGGCAACAGCTCTGGTGGACATTCCTGAAGTCAGCATGCCAATTGCATGCTCCCTCAAAACTTGAGACATCTGTGGCATTGTGTTGTGTGGCAAAACTGCACATTTTAGAGTGGCCTTTTATTGTCCCCAGCACAAGATGTGTAATAATCATGCTGTTTAATCAGCTTCTTGATAAGCCACACTTGTCAGGTGGATGGATTATCTTGGCAATGGCGAAATGCTCACTAAAAGGGATGTAAACAAATTTGTGGACAAAATTTGAGAGAAATAAGCTTTTGTGCGCATGTACGTATAACGTGTACGCTAATAATCGGGAAGCAAGTACAGAGGGTGAATTTAATAAATAAACGAATATGGAACAAAACAAGAAACATGAGTAGCATACGTACAGACATGAAACATATAAACAGAAACAGAGTCAACAGAAACAATAAGAACCAAAGGGAGTGACAGATATAGGGGAGGTAAGGTGATGGGGTCCAGGTGAGTCTCATGAGGCGCAGGTGCGTGTAACGATGGTGGCAAGTGTGCGTAATAATGAGTAAACTGGCGGCGTCGAGCGCTGGAGAGAGGGAGCGGGAGTAAACGTGACAGTATGGAACATTTCTGGGTTCTTTTATTTCAGCTCATGAAACATGGGACCAACACTTTACATGTTTCTAAGTGTTTTTGAGCATGTCAGTTTTTGTTTCTGTCTGCTCTTTTATGTTTAGATAAGAATTGTATACCTGTCTTATACCTATACACCATTCTTGTGTGTGCTCAATAAAAAATATTTGAACAGAAAAGACATTGGATTTTTTTTTTTAAAGACTAAACTTGTAAGTGTAACATTTCAACCACAAGATTGTCTCATGGTAATGATTTTCAACATAGACTAACCTTATGTTGAATTTGTACCTTTTGAAACAACAGATCTTTGAGAAAAACAATAGGCTGGCCAGCACCTCCTACTGCAGAGTTGATCTATCTACAGCTATCCCATCGGTCTCCCATGTTTTAGCCAAACCCGGATACTATTGCCAATGTGCTATCGTGAGAATGATTTTTGAGAAATCTGTACTTAATAGATTCACTGTTGCTATCGAAGTCTTTCCAAGGTGTAGGTTCGACCGAGCAAATGACATGTAACCATATTTTATCAATTATACACTGAGTGTACAAAACATTAGGAACACCTTCCTAATATTGAGTTGCACCCCCTTTTGCCCTCAGAACAGCCTCAATTTGTTGGGGCATGGACTCTACAAGGTGTCGAAAGCGTTCCATAGGGATACTGGCCCATGTTTACTCAGGAAACTGTTGTACACTTCAGTCAGTGTAGCTATCCAAGCAGAAGATAATTGTTTTGCACTGACTCCCTTGCACTGGCACTATGCACCCTCACTAGACTCTACCCAAACACTCACACATATTACACTGACACTCCAACACACACACACACACTACATACGCTCACACACACAAGACACATATGCAGATTGACGCCACACACTCGCACATAGACACACTTTACATATGCTACTGCGACTCTGTATATTATATATCCTGATCACAGGAGGTTGGTGGCACATTAATTGGGGAGGACAGGCTCGTGATAATGGCTGGAGCGTAATTAGTGTAAAGGTATCAAATACATCAAACACACGGTTTTTATTCATTTGATGCCGTTCCATTTGCTCCGTTCCAGCCATTATTATGAGCCGTCCTCCCTTCTGCAGCCTCCACTGATCCTGATTGCCTCGTCAGTTTTACTCCTACCCACATGTACATACTGTGTTACCTCAATTACCTTAACTACCACATACCCCTGAAAAGTGACTCGTTACTGGTACTCCTTGTATACGGCCTCGTTATTGTTTTTATTGTGTTACTATTTCCTTTTTTTATTTAGCGAATATTTGTCTTACTTTTCAAATCTGCACTGTTGGGACTGGGCTTGTAAGTAAGCATTTCAATGTAAAGTCTACACCTGTTGTATTCGGTGCTTGTGACCAATAAAATGTCATTTGATTTGATATTTGGTTTCATTGGCACTTTTGCAAATGATACTGTATGTTGGATTCAACCAAAAATAAAGTTAAAGAATAGGATTAGGATTAAGTCCAGTGGCTCTGATGAATCTATCCAAGCAAGAGATAAATCTTATTTTTAAATGTTGATACAAATTCAATATGACTTTTGTAAGACAGCCTTAACATAAGGTTATTTACTATCTTACAAACTTATGTAACAGTATTTATTCAACCTGAGTAACACATCCATTGCCACATTGAGGTTACTGTAACAATAAATGTCTTATGTAATCGTAGAAAGTGTGCGTGTTCAGAGTCACAGGTCCGTGAAAATCTTCACAATTGCTGAAATAATCTACCCAGAATCTCAAACGACATTGATCACTTGCACCATGTACTGGAATGGAATCTCAACTAGTTGCAATCCAGGTAATTTGGTTGTGCTATTAGGTCAAGCACAGTGATAACACATTAAGTTGTTGTATAAATATACAAAATATCTAACATGGCATTGTGCCACAGGTAGCCTAGCAGTTAATGCATTGGGCCAGTAACTGAAAGGTAGCTGGTTCGAATACCCAAGACAATAAGGTGAAAAATCTGTATAAGTGCCCTTGAGCAAGGCGATTAACCCTAATTTTCTCCAGGGGTGCTGTTCTACTGTGAATGACCCTGTAAAACAACACGTCACTGCACCTTTCCGGTGTATGTGATAATAAAACATTTGAACTTTGGTGTGCTTTTAAAGGGTTGAAAGCGCAGTGAAAACACGTTTAGGCGACAACTAAATAAAAAAAATCTGACATTGATTTTCTGAAAGCATTGTAATAGCACATTGGGAATTCAACAAACGTTTGTCTGTCTTTTTGAGTGTGTGAAAATAGGTTGGAATCTCATTGATCAAAGTATCTACCAAATATTACCCAATTCTCCACGTTGAAATGACGTGGTGTGCCCAGTGGGTACGCTGCATCCCTAAAGGCACCCTCCCACTGGGCACACACCGTTTAAATCCACATCGTTTCCACGTCATTTCAATTACATTTCGTTGAACCAACGTGGAATAGACGTTGAACTGACGTCTGTGCCTAGTGGGCTATTCCCTATATGGCTTTGGTCAAAAGTAGTTTGCTAAATAGGGAATAGGGTGCCATTTGGGACATAAGCTAAAACGATATAGTTGATATGCACTGTTACGTTTTGCTTAGTTCTTACTCTGGCTGTGTTGGTATAACATGGTTTGAGCTAATGCCCTCTCGCTCTCTCAGGGCTGCCTGTGAAGGAAGTGACTAAAGTATATCCAAAATGTATTCAAATTTAAGAGGAAATCCAGCTGAGAATCTAGAGAAATGATCTGTGCTGAAGTAAACCTAATAAAACTAGATTTTTATATTTATCCTGTTTTCTTTTAAACTCCTTCAGAAATGAGGCTCTGTTCTGCTTGTAAAGGTTCATCACACTCCAAAATCAAAGTTTGTCAGATGTTTTCAGACCTCAAAAGTGGACTTATGTTGAGATAGATCCATGTCCCAGTCCATATATTGTGTACATCCAACTGTATGCAGACAACCTCAAATGAACGGAAAACATAAATACCATATCATGTTCTGATCTTATTCGGTGATAGTTCTAGCTCTACATTTCTACATTGAATAAAAATGTTATATGGTGAAATATTGGAAAAAAGGAAACAAATAGATTCCCACTGCATTAAAGGTCCAATGAAGCTATTGATATATCAATATCAAATCATTTCTAGTTGACAATTAAGTACCTTACTGTGATTGTTTTAAATTAAAATGGTTCAAAATAAATAGTTTATTAGCAAAAAGCAATTTCTCTAGCAATAATCTCACTAGGGCTGTCTGTGAGGGGCCTGAGTGAGTGACCTAATTGGAGGAGCTTAATGAGAGGAGCCTAATGGGAGGGATATGTCACTTGAAAACTACCTGTTATTGGCAGAGAGTTTTGAAACTCTCTGTTAGGGGTCTATTAACTTAAACCGCATTGGGATGTCACCAGGCAGGCCAAAACTCCACCCATCCAAAACGAGCTGAAAATTCTGTCTTTTCAAACAGCTTTTACACTAAAAGGGTATTATCATCATTTTAAAATGTCTAACTTCAAACTCAAATTTCTAACTCTCACTGCCTCCGACCAGTACCCTGATGGCCCTCATGCCCAGGCCCTAGCTCCAGACCAAGGGGATGAGGATGTCCCGTCCTATGATGACGACGGCGAGGGGATTAGAATCCTCTTCGCAGCAGACGAGGAGGAGATGGAATATGAGGCGCAAGCCGACAAATCATCTTCCACCCTTAGCGGGGCATCGTCACCGGATGAGAGATACTATTCACTGCTCGATGTCTGCAAACGGGCAGCGGTGAGACTCAACATTTAGTGGCCTGAGCCATTGGGGAGCGGCGATGCACACAGAGACTTTTACGATGGGCGGCGTCTCCCTTCTGGTACTGTTCCAGGCAAGCAGTTCCTCCCAGCTGTCCCAGCATGCATGACGGAAACCAAGTGCAACTGGGTCAACCCCCTCACCTCCAAAGCTCAGACCAGGCATTTTGCCAACATGGAGGTCAGGGACACGAAGGACCTGGGTGTCGGCAGTCCACTGGTAATTGACCAATAGTTTCCCAAATACCTTAACCCTGGTTCTTCGTCTATGACGGGGACACCTCTCTTCCTGGAACAGCGGATCGATTCTCCACTTCCATTTACCAGAAGGTCTACCTGTCTGCAGCACGTTCAGAAGAGTTCTGAATGTGATGTCCCTGCTCCTGGTGTACCAGGCCAAACTGATGCAAGGCTATCCAGGACGTCTAGGGGAGCCATTCAAGGCTGTGGCCGTGCCATTAGCCTGGCGGTGGTAGGAGAGAGAGCCTTGTGACTCAACCTGTCAGGTCCCTCGGACAAGGAGAAAGCTGATTTCCTTGACACCCCCGTGGTGCCTAAGGTGCTGTTAGAGCCTTCTGTTGCCACCATATGGCAGAAGCGCAAACTTTACCCTGACCAGCCTTCAACTGCAACCCAGGCTACACCCCACCAGCATATGATTTTTAAAGAAAACGGCCTAGGCTACATAACAATATCAGAAATGACTTGCTCGGTGGCCCTTAGGTGGGGGTACGGTAGCCATGAGGTGAGATGGTGGACAGAATTTTGTTTTGAAAAGTGGAACATGTTTTGAGTGAATATGGAATGGTGGATCACACAGAACTTATGGAAGAGCTACAGAAGGAAATTGAGCATGAGAGTGAGAATGAATTAACTGCAGTGGCAGGTGCGGTGAAGACTGCCGGGTTTGCGCCTCCTGATGATGACAAAGATGATTCTGGTCCAGTGGGAGAGAATGGATCCTTGCCTTCCAGATTAATATGATTAATATGTGGTGTCTGGTTGGGTGGAGAAGAGGTTGGGGACTGTTGAGTTGGTGAAAGTAACTTGAAGTGGATTTGTGATGATTTTTTGCGTTTCTTCTCTCCAGAGGGAAGTGGGTGCTCTGGACCACTCGACTAGGGACAAGAGCTGTGACTTGCTTTGCTCTCCGAAGCAGGGCGCAGTTGAAAGGTGTGGTAACGGGGGTGGCGTTAAAACTGCGATATGTTACTTTTTGGGAGACCCAACCAAATTGACATAGAAATGTGAGTTATAGATCTGTCATTCTCATTGAAAGCAAGTCTAAGAAGCTGTAGATCTGTTCTGCGTGCTCTATTTCTATGCTTCCCGTTCTTAAGTTTAGTTTTTGTGTCTTTTACTTTTGGTTTTGTACACCAGCATCAAACAGCTGAAAATGCAATATTTTTGCTTATGGAAAATATTTGTCAGAGCGGTTTAGATGGTACAATGATTCTCTACACTATAGTTGATTGTTTTGTCACATAAACTGAAATTAGGCAAACTATTAGAATTTTAGCAACCAGGAAATGGCGGGGCAATTTCTGCATAGTGCATCTTTAAGTTGGAAGAGGATCAACTTAAATGGAAGATTCCCTGTGTCTGTGACGCCCGCCGTTTGGTGCGACACAGACCCGGTCGATAGCGTGGTGGAACTGGAGAGGACATTGTTTGCCCTGCTGAGTTTTCATGCATTGCCTTTGCCCGACAAGGTCAAGTTAGGATGTGTAATTTATCCCATGAGAGCTTTTGTCCCGGACCCATTGTGGTGTTTTAGGTGCCAAGCTTATGGTCATGTTGCAGCATGTGTAGGAGAGAGATTCTTATATGTGAGAAGAGTGCAGGAGGGCATGACATAAAAGACTGTGTAGTATCGATTTAAAAAGTTTTGTGTGTTAGCTGTGGGGGTGCCCATGGTGCTGGAGATCGGAAGCGTCTGGTGAGAAGAAGGCATGTTGAGTTTGCCAGGATCAGAGTAGTACAGAATATGTTGTATGCTGAGGCAGTGAAGTAGTAGAGGAAGATGGGTATAGGGTAGGTCTATCAACATACCTAATTGCCACGCGCAATTTCCTGTCACGAACTCGGATACCTCCTGCACCTCGACCTGTTGTTTCCTTGTCAAAACCTGCTACTGGCTAGCTTGGTTGCAATGGAGCCCACTTCGTCTGGAATAGTTAACAAACATTTCCAGCGCTGTAAAGCTGTGTTTATTACACTTTTGTCTGGGACAATATTGGCAATTCGGGGTTCCAATACGGCAGTTGTTTGCTAATGGAGGATTACAGAAATGAGCTGGTTATGCTTCTCAATCTCAATTATGCACGGATTTATGGGGAAAATGCAAATTGGAACATTCTCGTTCTCAACTCCTGTGGCTGGATGCCTCTCGGGCCTAATGGATGTTTCCCCGCCTTGTCATCTGTCCCTATCCAAATGGCCTGTAATACCTGGAACTTGCCTAGCAATGAAGTCGTCTCCATCTGCTTCTCCTCCATCTTGTAGTGGAGTAGATGGAGAACAGCAATAAGATTTGTTCCAGTCAGCGCTGGTCACAAGTTGTAGCAGATTGACATAAGGAATAGCTCTGCTGCACTTGTTCCTGATCTACCTGCGCCTTCATCGCTGGGATTCCTCGTGTCAGCGACGGTTGTGCTGACTCCAACTACGCCGACTAAAGCAGCGGCTTTATCGTCGAGTTTGGCTCCTTTCCCGCTCTCTGGATCTGACGGGGCGCTGCATACTGTGGGATGTTCGGACCTACCGCCGGGAGAAGCGGGCGTAGGCTATCCTGTGAAAGGTTCAACGAATTGTGTGAGGGGTAGGAATGGGCAGATCTCTCCACCCCCTTCTCCGGCCGTTGTATTGGGCAGTTCAATGGTGAGAAATGTCTCAGTCCCTGGAGCAAAAACGTTGTGCTATCCAGGAACACGAGTACAGGACATCAATAAGCTATTCCCAAACGCACACTACCACCACTACTACTTTCGTAGTTGGGGAGTCCATAGTCAGGGATGTAACAGTCCACCATGCTTTACTGGGATCTGCGCTGGTGCAATGTTCTCCTGGAGGTCATGATATGGACCTAAACAAGCAGCTACCCCGTGTGAAAGCAAACCATACCAACGTGAGTACCATTGTAACGTCATTTTAAAAAGTTGTATTATTATTATCACTAAAGGTGGACGTTACCAATGCAGGTCTACCTGGACTCCAAAAGACAATTTATCATGGACAAACTGGTGCTCATTGCTGTCCTTTGCTATGGTATGAATGTGAAGAGATTTTGAGTGTGTGTGTGTGTGTGTTATCCCTTCTGTATTTGTTTTTCTCCATCAGAAATACAGTGGGGCAAAAAAGTATTTAGTCAGCCACCAATTGTGCAAGTTCTCCCACTTAAAAAGATGAGAGAGGCCTGTAATTTTCATCATAGGTACACTTCAACTATGACAGACAAAATGAGAAAAGAAAATCCAGAAAATCACATTGTAGGATTTTTAATGAATTTATTTGCAAATTATGGTGGAAAATAAGTATTTGGTCAATAACAAAAGTTTATCTCAATACTTTGTTATATACCCTTTGTTGGCAATGACAGAGGTCAAACGTTTTCTGTAAGTCTTCACAAGGTTTTCACACACTGTTGCTGGTATTTTGGCCCATTCCTCCATGCAGATCTCCTCTAGAGCAGTGATGTTTTGGGGCTGTTGCTGGGCAACACGGACTTTCAACTCCCTCCAAAGATTTTCTATGGGGTTGAGATCTGGAGACTGGCTAGGCCACTCCAGGACCTTGAAATGCTTCTTACGAAGCCACTCCTTCGTTGCCCGGGCGGTGTGTTTGGGATCATTGTCATGCTGAAAGACCCAGCCACCTTTCATCTTCAATGCCCTTGCTGATGGAAGGAGGTTTTCACTCAAAATCTCACGATACATGGCCCCATTCATTCTTTCCTTTACACGGATCAGTCGTCCTGGTCCCTTTGCAGAAAAACAGCCCCAAAGCATGATGTTTCCACCCCCATGCTTCACAGTAGGTATGGTGTTCTTTGGATGCAACTCAGCATTCTTTGTCCTCCAAACACGACGAGTTTAGTTTATACCAAAAAGTTTTATTTTGGTTTCATCTGACCATATGACATTCTCCCAATCTTCTTCTGGATCATCCAAATGCTCTCTAGCAAACTTCAGATGGGCCTGGACATGTACTGGCTTAAGCAGGGGGACACGTCTGGCACTGCAGGATTTGAGTCCCTGGCGGCGTAGTGTGTTACTGATGGTAGGCTTTGTTACTTTGGTCCCAGTTCTCTGCAGGTCATTCACTAGGTCCCCCCGTGTGGTTCTGGGATTTTTGCTCACCGTTCTTGTGATAATTTTGACCCCACGGGGTGAGATCTTGCGTGGAGCCCCAGATCGAGGGAGATTATCAGTGGTCTTGTATGTCTTCCATTTCCTAATAATTGCTCCCACAGTTGATTTCTTCAAACCAAGCTGCTTACCTATTGCAGATTCAGTCTTCCCAGCCTGGTGCAGGTCTACAATTTTGTTTCTGGTGTCCTTTGACAGCTCTTTGGTCTTGGCCATAGTGGAGTTTGGAGTGTGACTGTTTGAGCTTGTGGACAGGTGTCTTTTATACTGATAACAAGTTCAAACAGGTGCCATTAATACAGGTAAAGAGTGGAGGACAGAGGAGCCTCTTAAAGAAGTTGTTACAGGTCTGTGAGAGCCAGAAATCTTGCTTGTTTGTAGGTGACCAAATACTTATTTTCCACCATAATTTGCAAATAAATTCATTAAAAATCCTACAATGTGATTTTCTGGATTTTTTTTCTCATTTTGTCTGTCATAGTTGAAGTGTACCTAAGATGAAAATTACAGGCCTCTCTCATCTTTTTAAGTGGGAGAACTTGCACAATTGGTGGCTGACTAAATACTTTTTTGCCCCACTGTACATATGAGATGAGTAATGACAGGAACAATGGTACAGGAGAGGGCTTAGAACGCACCCTTGTGGGTGTATAAACATTATGTAAAGTGCCATTGTTTAAAGTGACTAGTGATTCATTTAATACATCCCATTTTGAATTATTAAAGTGGCTAGAGATCTGAGTCAGTATGTTGGCAGCAGCCATTCAATGTTAGTGATGGCTGTTTAACAGTCTGATGGCCTTGAGATAGAAGCTGTTTTTCAGTCTCTCGGTCCCAGCTTTGATGCACCTGTACTGACCTCGCCTTCTGGATGATAGCGGGGTGAACAGGCAGTGGCTCAGGTGGTTGTTGTCCTTGATGACCTTTTTGGCCTTCCTGTGACATCGGGTGGTGTAGTTGTCCTGGAGGGCAGGTAGTTTGCCCCCGTTAATGTGTTGTGCAGACCTTACTACCCTCTGGAGAGCCTTACGGTTGTGGGCGGAGCAGTTGCCGTACCAGGCGGTGATACAGCCCGACAGGATGCTCTCGATTGTGCATCTGTAAAAGTTTGTGAGTGTTTTTGGTGACAAGACAAACTTCTTCAGTCTCCTGAGGTTGAAGAGGCGCTGTTGCGCCTTCTTCACCACGCTGTCTGTGTGGGTGGATCATTTCAGTTTGTCCGTGATGTGTACGCCGATGAACTTAACTTCCAACCTTCTCCACTACTGTCCCATCGATGTAGATAGGGGGTGCTACCTCTGCTGTTTCCTGAAGTCCACGATCATCTCCTTTGTTTTGTTGACGTTGAGTGTGAGGTTATTTTCCTGTCACCACACTCCGAGGGCCCTCACTTCCTCCCTGTAGGCCATCTCGTCGTTGTTGGTAATCAAGGCTACTACTGTAGTGTGGTCTGCAAACTTGATGATTGAGTTGGAGTTGTGCATGGCCACGCAGGCATAGGTGAACAGGGAGTACTGGAGAGGGCTGAGAACGCACCCTTGAGGGGCCCCAGTGTTGAGGATCAGCGGGGTGGAGATGTTGTTTCCTACCCTCACCACCTGGGGGCGTCCCGTCAAAGTCCAGGACCCAGTTGCACAGGGCGGGGTCGAGACCCAGGGTCGAGCTTAATGACGAGTTTGGAGGGTACTATGGTGTTAAATGCTGCGCTGTAGTCGATGAACAGCATTATTACATAGGTATTCCTCTTGTCCAGATGGGTTAGGGCAGTGTGCAGTGCGATTGCGTCGTCTGTGGACCTATTGGGGCGGTAAGCAAATTGAAGTGGGTCTAGGGTGGCCGGTAAGGTGGAGGTGATATGATCCTTGACTAGTCTCTCAAAGCACTTCATGATGACGGAAGTGAGTGCTACGGGGCAATAGTCGTTTAGCTCAGTTACCTTAGCTTTCTTGGGAACAGGAACAATGGTGGCCCTCTTGAAGCATGTGGAGACAGCAGACTGGGATAGGGATTGATTGAATATATCCGTAAACACACCAGCCAGCTGGTCTCTGAGGACGCGGCTAGTTGGAGGCCCATAGTTGGAGGCCTATAGTTTATCCTTACGTTTGGAATGTCATACAGTAGATAACATGATGTGACTCAGAGGAATATGTGTGGATCTGAATTATCCCATGTTATTGAACACCTTTTTTTCAAGCTACTGCACAGGCTCATGTTTCAAGGACTGTTAAACTCTTAGGACATGCTATCTAATTTGTGTCCCAACATTTCCCAAGGCTACTCAGAAGTACATTTAAACAAACACAACTAATATGATAAGGGCAGAACTGATGAGGTTATCTGAGTTGACATAATATTCCTTGCTGACCCTGGCTAGAACAGGAAAGGAGCAGTATTTATTTATAAATAAAAAATAATGTGCTGATATATACAGTATTCCTATACGTTGCAAGCTATCATGTATTATGTGAGAATATGACACACAATTACTTCAGGTGTCTAGGTAAATGTCAAATTACTTGAGTCTATAGTTTATCATTACGTTTGGAATGTCATACAGTAGATAACATGCCGTGGCCCCTAGTTGGAGGCCTATTGGTTCCATACTACACCCGTATCCATGTGTTCTGGAGCCATATGCCCTATTCCCAGGGAGAACTGGTTTTAACAGGACCTTGAAAAAGTGGAGATCGCGTGGATTGGTACAGTATATAAAGGCGGTTGCAGCCTTGGTTGTGTGAGCGCCATACGTACAAACAAACATGAAAGTCCTGATTCTTCTGGCTTTGCTCGGAGCAGTATGTAAGAAAAACAAATCACTCTACAGGGAAAGTGGACTGATGTGCCTATCCTTGTTAGCTAAACTGTTTAAAAAAAAAAAAATCCTCTTTGTTAATGGATCCATCAGCTTGTGGCTCTTCTTATCTACTCTTCTGTATGTGAGTTTGATCGGGCTTAACTCCACACCTGATTGTTTCAGTTGCTGCCCCGGTGGAGGAGAGTGATGAGAAGGTTGTCGGAGGGTATGAGTGCCCTGCCCACTCCGTGCCCTACCAAGTGTCTCTGAACGCTGGCTACCACTTCTGCGGTGGCTCCCTGATCTCCAGCCAGTGGGTGGTGTCTGCTGCCCACTGCCACAAGTCGTAAGTACTGACAGGGAGTTATTCAACTGATGTAGGCCTATTTGATGTCAGCCCTTGGTGTTTTAGCTTTTAATTGGGCCCCACTTGTTATAGACTATAACAAGTGGGACACAGTCTTTTTTGGTAAGATAATCATATGGTCAGGAAAGAGTCCGGTATAATAGGTGATGTTGGTCAGGTAGTAGTCTAAATGTATTGTTTACTACAGTTTACTACGCTTTTTCCCAAAGCAACTTACAAGTAGCGTGTGCATACGTACATTTTCGTATGGCTGGCCTTACCGCGGGACTTCACACAATCTTAGATATGGGCTTTACTTTTCGTTCACTCCAAAAGGATGGATTTCCTAAAACCCTCTCCTGATCCTCAGTCGTATCCAGGTGCGTCTGGGTGAGCACAACATCGAGCAGAACGAGGTCACTGAGCAGTGGATCGACTCCGCCGAGCTAATCAAGCACCCCAACTACGACAGTTACACCCTGGACAACGACATCATGCTGATCAAGCTGAGCAAGCCTGCCACCCTCAACAGGTGATTGATGAGCAGTGTTGTGGAGTAGTGAACTACATTTAGTCAACTAGTAATTTAGTTACATCTTGTAGTAATTCTGTGGTCGTCGAACGAAATAAAAATATTGTTTGTTTTCAGTAGTTAATTACTGTTTTGCCATGTAGTGGTGTAGCTAACTACTGGGACGACACTACTCATCTTCCTAAAATAACATATTGGTGAAGTAGGCAAGAATTGACATACTTTCTTTTTTGGCATCAGACCTGTCTAATTCTCACTTGAAACACTTGTGTACCTAATTCTCACCTTTTTGTGTTTAATAGGCTAAATTACACATTTTGACTGGCAATTTGTAGTCTATGACATTTCAAATTTAGATATGATCATTTTTCACGGAGTAGTTTGATGTAGTGCACTACTTTTTCTAAGTAACTAGTTAAGTAAAGTGTCTTTTTCTTAAGGTTAGCTTTAATGTATCTTAACTTCTTACAGCGTGAAGTAATTGGTAGCTTGGTAAAACTATATTTTCAGAGTAGCTTCCCCAACCCTGGTAATGAGTCACTCTAAGTCTTCAAGATCCTTTTTTTGTCCTTTTTATCAATTTATAAATAAATATGTATTTAGTTAGGCCTATGCCATCTGTATGCTTGTGGGTTTCAATTTGTACTGACTGCTGCTATTTAGGTGGAATATACATTTTTTATTTGAACTTTACAGCTACGTCCAGACTGTGGCCCTGCCCTCCCGCTGCCCCCAGGCCGACGAGAACTGCCTGGTGTCCGGCTGGGGCAACACCATCACCAATGGAAGTAAGTGAGAGGCTGGGAGCTAAATGTAGAAGTTGCACCTAACCGTAGGCTTAGGATGTGACTAGCCAACCCTCAATCTTAAACGTAAAACTATTAGGCGAATACAAAATAATCTGATCCTGTATTAGTGGCTATGGGCCCTTTCTTCAGTTCCATAACTATGCCATGATTTAGAGGACACAAACTACAGGGGAAGTCAGAGGGGATTGGGATTTGAAGTTAATAAGTGCTTTCTTTGATTAAAGCAAAGTTACTTGAAGGGTATGCTTTTTTTGTGTACATGATGCATACCATTTCAAACGCAAATGGTCTAGGGCTGACTTGAATGCACACAACACAGCACCTCTCGTGAAGAATACTGCATGTTGAATGAGAGGCTGTGTAAGTGTGGCATAGCATATTCATTGATTTATTTCTGCTTTGCCAGACAGCTTTCCTACTAAACTCCAGTGCCTGAGGCAGCCCATCATCGATCACAGAATCTGCGCGAATGCTTACCCCCATCTGTTCACAGAGAACATGGTATGCTCCGGATTCATGCACGGAGGAGCCAGCAGCTGTCAGGTTAGTCGGCCTAAACCACTGAGAAGAAGGGGGTGGAGATACCGATATAGGACTGTTTGACTATACTATCAGGTTCAGCCACAGCCTTTTCCTGCTTTCATTCTTCATTCCCTCTACCACTTGTATTGATAATAACCCTCTACCCAGCCTCTCCTTTAGATGATCTTACTACAGTTACAGTATTCTGTCTCCTGAGAATATTCACTTTAATTCTGACCTTTTTATCCTCTCTCTCTGCCTTTCTCTCTCTCTCTGTGTGTCTGTGTGTGTGTGTGTGTGTGTGTGTGTGTGTGTGTGTGTGTGTGTGTGTGTGTGTGTGTACGCAGGGGGATTCCGGTGGACCCCTAGTGTGTAATGGTCAGCTCCAGGGTGTGGTGTCCTGGGGTTACGAGTGTGCCCAGGAGGGACACCCCAGTGTCTATGCCCGCGTTTGCCAATACAACATCTGGATCAGCGATATCATGAGAAGCAACTAAACACACACACACACACACACACACACACACACACACACACACACACACACACAGTGTTGAACACACACAAATGTACTGTAATGCTCACACACTCATTCAAGGTCACACTAACTATGCCAATCAGAAACATTCACTCTACCTCTGAGTCAACAGACAGTGTATCAGTCAATACGTTTGGATACTGTGCAGCACTCTCACACCCTGTCAGTAATATACCGTTTGGAACACACACACACACTATATCCCGCGCAGACTATACCCTACCCCCAGAGAGGTTTAGGCTATATCTATAAAATGACCTACAATAAATCCTATATCCGTGTGTTGTTTTTTCTTCAAAATGATTCAAACTGTTCTTCGTAACACCGACAGGTACAAAACATTGTGATGGGAACAGCATGTGAGCCACACAGTTGTTGGGGGGGTGTTGCGTTTTGTTGTTGAAGGGGCTGTTCACAGACAGTTTAGTTGATCATATTGGTCTCCTCCTTTCAGGAATACATGTTGACATTTTCAAAGAACATGATCTCAGAGACCTCTCATCTCTCAATGAGCTGTAGCCTACAGTATGTTACCCCCCAAATGCCACCCTATTCCCTATTTAGTGCACTACTTTTGACCAGGGCCAACAGGACTCAATAGGTCAAAGTAGTGCACTATATAGGGAATAGGGTGCCATTTGAGATGCATTCCAAGCCTGTCACAAGGGATATCAACTATTGTCTTTTTCAGGTTGTTAAGAATAGGTTGTAAGGGGAAAATGTGCATTACTTTAAGGTTTATATAAATGATAGGTGTGTACAATCCTGTTACTCTGGTTGTGTAAGTTGTAGTTGCAGTTTTCACATAACTCTGTACCTAATTCACCACGGCTCTGCGCATCTCGTGTTCTTACCCCCATTCTCTGTACTCTGAAACCGGCATGTTCAGAACGAGGTGTCTCTGTTCCGAATGAAGTCTCTCCTTCAGTTCTTAGTACTTGCAGGAGAACACAGAGGACTCCGAATAGGTCATTTTGCAGGGCCTATATATCTGTTGGTTCGGCACATTGAGACAGTTGTGGTGGATTAAGGAAATGTAACAGGGCTGGGCTATATAAGGCAAGCCCCAACTCAGAATCATTGGGCTCTCAACGAATCACCTACGGGTGGGTTGTTGACCAGCTACATTATTGCAATAACTAATCGATAGCTGTTTGAAGAAATGACAAAGTCTCTCTCACTTGATTAGAATTTTCCACGACAAGGTTCACTTGCAGTACAAATGGAGGTCACAGTGCAGGGAAAACATGACAGGAAGGTATGCTTCTCTTCTATCATACTTCTTGTGAACTTCACACACTGCCTGTTGTTTGCAGAAGCAGGCTCTAAGTAGAGAGACATCTTTTAAGTTGATTGGCACACCCTTCTAACCTCCATATTTACTCCTCCATATTTATCTTAACTCCTCCTCCATATTTATCTTAACTCCTCCTCCATATTTATCTTAACTCCTCCTCCATATTTATCTTAACTCCTCCTCCATATTTACTGGATTGGTTCAATAGTGCAGAAGAGAACGTCCCCAGAAAGAGAGAAACGCCGCTCAGACATTTATTTTACGCCTGCTACGTTAGGTTGGGACCCACCTGACCAGCAATTCTATCTAGCTCTCTTTGGCCCTGAGGAATGAGTCTTCGGCCCCCTGCAAGAAAGAACAAACAACAAACATGATAACATCAACCAGTTACGTGAAAGTGTCACTAAGAGCCTATTCAACATGCAATTCAATCTAGTACAGGCTTAACTAAATGAACAACAGAGACCGAATGCAACGTGACATTTGATTAAATAGTTGATTAAAGGAAGATCCTCAGAGCCAGAGAGGATGTGATGGAAGGTCCTCAGAGGATGTGATGGAAGGTAGCCCTATGCCGGGCTGCTGGGAGACGGGAGTTCCAATGACAGGCCTTATAAGGTTGTTATATTTGGAGGTGGAGAGTTGTCGGTAACTTTCGCTGCATCCCAGCCAGAAAGAGAACGTGGGTAAGTTTGACATGTGAATACATCCCAAGATTTATGACCACAGAAAGGTGATAATTGCAAGAGTGAGACCGTATGTGAGAGGAATATGCGTTGAGGTAAATGGGCGAATGACAGTTCCCACGTGGCTAACAGAAAAGATTAGGAGAGATATGACGCTATGCTAATGGTGATAACATTTGTGACTTCTAACATATACACTGAGTATACCAAACATTTGCCCTCAGAACAGCATTCATTCGTTGGGGCATGGACTCCACAAGCTGTTGAAAGCGTTCCACAAGGATGCTGACCCATGTTAACTTCAATGCTTCCCACAGTTGTGTCAAGTTGGCTGGATGTCCTTTGGGTGGTGGACCATTGTTAATACACACGGGAAACTGTTGAGTGTGGAAAAACCCAGCAGCGTGTCAATTCTTGACACAAGCACATGCGCCTGACACAAACAAATGATTTCAACGCTTAAAAATCTTTCTTTAACTTTTATCCTCCCCTCCATCTACTCTGAATGAAGTGGATGTAACAAGTGACATCAATAAGGTATCATAGTTTTCACCTGGATTCACCTGGCCAGTCTATGTCATGGAAAGAGCAGTTGTTCCTAATGTTTTATATACTCAGTGTACATTCCCACTATGCACATAGAATAGGGAACTGGGACTTATATTATGCTTCCTGTATTCAGTTAATGTGAGCATTCAGACCTGCGTTACTGATTGAACTTTCGTAAACTACATTTCAATCTACAACAGAGACGGAATGCAATAGGACATTTTATTAAATCGTTTGGGGAATGGTCTCGTCTCCAAGGGACATCTTCGGATCTTCGGAACCAGAGGATGTGATGGCAGGTAGCTCTATGCCGGGCTACTGGCATCGAAACCCTCCAAAAATAATATAAATTACTCACCGGGGAGAAGCAACAATTGGATCTTAAGATTGAAAACAATGATTCATTAGATGTAAAAGATATGCATGCGGAGAATAGAACAAAAGAGAGATTATGCTGTCATGGAAAGTATTATATGAATTTTTTCTCAATAAAGCATGGCCTGCTGAGCGTGAGAATCAATCATTTGCTGATGTGTTTAGATGAAATGCTACGTATGCTTGTACGTAGAACCCAATCACGCATGTTGTATTGATAAAATGAGACGTTTGCTTTGCATCGAACACAGGCATGCATGCCGTAACGCGAAGCGATAGGGACATGTGCCCAAGAGTGTCTGACCCAATGTTGGTCTGCTGAGTGACTTGCACTGTTCCATTTGAAAAGGTGCAATAATGAATGGCTGCCACCGCTACATGCATGACTGCAATTGGAAACTCGACAGGTGGTGTTGCCAACTACTGTGGTTGCAGCTCCAATTCTGAACAAGTGACCAGTGTGGCGTTGAGGTGAACGATTACACTGTTGCATTACTTAAAGGTGAGAAGTCAATCAGAATTTGGAAAGTATAGAAGAGAGACTAGAAAAAGGATGATGTGGAGCAGAGAGAGTTCAAGTGAGAAGATGTTTAACATGGAAACATAACTAAATAATTTAGTGTTTAAGCAAGCTATAATGATAGTGCAGCATTAACCCATTAGAGTGCTTGAGAGTAAGGAAATAATGAGTAGGGTGGAAAACCAGATCAGCCGAACATATGTCACGGGAAGGAACAAAAGCCCCAAAATAAGTTGTAAACTCACCGCAAAGATACCATAGGGAAGGGAAAGGCGATACCTAGTCAGTTGCGCAATTGAATGCATCAGGAATGAGAGACGGATTACCGAATGGGTTCCAAAAAAAGGTATAAATACAAATACGCAAGCAACTGAAAAAATGCCTATTCAGCATCTCCGAATCACTCATTACTGTCATGCACAGGGCAGAAGTCTGCAACAGCTCAATACATTGGAGGTGCCAAAAGAGGCATGCTTGCTAAATTTTTGTTCGATATTTTTGGAAGTAGATACCGGCCCGTAACAGAGGTAAATAAAAATAGTTGCTCAGCAAAACTCAATATTTTGTGAGTAACAAACGTATTTTGACATTATAACACTTACAGGTGTTTCCTGGTCGTTAGAGAGGGGACATGGCATACTCATAGTAGACATACAGCATCTAATGCATAGATACTGGGGCAACCTATTCCATCTCGGGAGACTGAAAAGATTTGGCATGGGTCCTCAGATCCTCAAAACGTTCTACAGCTGCACAATTGAGAGCATCCTGACTGGTAGCATCACTGCCTGTTACGGCAACTGCTCGGCCTCCGACCGCAAGCCACTACAGAGGGTAGTACGAACGGCCCAGTACATCACTGGGGCCAAGCTTCCTGCCATCCAGGACCTCTATACCAGGCGGTGTCAGAGGAAGGCCCTAAAAATTGTCAAAGACTCCAGCCACCCAAGTCATAGACTGTTCTCTTTGCTACCGCACGACAAGCGGTACCGGAGAGCCAAGTCTAGGTCCAAAAGGCTTCTAAACAGCTTCTACCCCCAAGCCATAAGACTCCTGAACCCAGACAATTTGCATTGCCCCCCCCCCCCCCCCCCCCCCCCCCCTTTACACCACTGCTACTCTCCGTTGTCATCTATGCATAGTTACTTTAATAACTCTACCTACATGTACATACTACCTCAACTAACAGGTGCCCCCGCACATTCACTCTGTATCGGTACCCCCCTATGTGTATAGTCTTGCTATTGTTATTTTACTGCTGCTCTTTAGTTACTTGTTACTTTTATCTCTTATTCTTATCCATATATTTTTTAAACTGCATTGTTGGTTAGGGGCTCGTAAGTAAGCATTTCACTGTAAGGTCTACACCTGTTGAATTCGGTGCATGTGACTAATACAATTTGATTTGATTTGATTCCCTACTACGCATTGCGTGCAGACCGTTAATAAAGATTGTGACAGTGGGCAAGCCAACAATGATGTCGTCAGATAGATATATAAGCATGAATTACTTTTCTCGAGCCACTTATCCATGTAATGCTACCCATAACCTATGCGCCCCTGCACCTGCAAAGAATAGATTTGGATATACTGTATCTCTGTGCACTTCCTGCAAAATAAAGTTTATGACACAAGACGTATTGCTTACCAAACAGGCCTAAGTGGGCCTAAATGTTAATGATAGACTTCCTTCAGCAGAGAGACTCTACCCTTGCTCCATCCAATGATTGCATCTTACAACTTACTGAACTGGTATTATCCCATAACTACTTTGTCTTTGAGTCAGACTTTTTCCTTCAGATTCGGGAGGTAGCCATGGGCTTCCCTTTTTCCTCCAACTATGCAAACCTGTATGTGGGACAATTTGAAGAAGCATTCCTTTATTAAACAGAGACACACCCCTTACTTTCTAAAATATTTCTATGGAAGAGATACATAGATGATGTCTTTGTGCTCTGGGAAGGAAGTCAGCAGGAACTAAATTAATTCCAAACTCTGGTGCACGAGAGCTCTGAATACCTCAAAATTCACCATGCAGACTGATGAGCGAAAAATAAACTACCTGGATTTATGGATTATCAAAGAGAATGATGGATTATCAAAGAGAATGATGCATTACACACAGACTTATACACAAAGCCCACAGATCACAATACCTTGCTATGTGCTGATAGTATGCATCCCCTTCCCCTCAAGAATGGTCTACCATATAGCCAGCTATGGAGGGTTAAACGAATCTGTGGCCACCAGTCAGATTTTGACAGCAATGCTAACAAAATGACAGATCAATTCAAAATGAGAGGCTACAAGGACAAAACTCTTGATGCTGCAATGATGAAAATATCTCAAAAACCATGAGAGGAATTACTAAAAACTCAACCAAAGAAGAAAAACAACGCAACCATCTTTTGCATTAAGTACATCAAGGGTTCGGAGAAAATGAAAGCAATCCTGAAAAAGCACTGGCATATTCTGCAATCAGACAAAAGAAATGGCACACCTCTTCAAGGAACTCCCACTGGTGGTCTATAAGCGTGGTCGCAATATTGGAGATATTTTGGTGAGATCTGACATGTCCCCTGAGCCCACTCAGACACTCTTGACACCCATCCCAAATGGGAACTACAAATGTGGCTCATGCGCACAGTGTAATAGCACTGTAAAAACATCCTTCTTCAGACACCCACATGATTAACGAGATGTGGTGTGATCATAACAACAGACAGGAACTCAAGTCCTTTTGTTCACCTGACTTAGATTTCCTCACAATCAAATGCCGACCGCATTATCTACCAAGAGAATTCTCTTCGATCATAATCACAGTGCATAATCACAGTGTATATTCCCCCCCCAAGCAGACACATCGACGGCCCTGAAAGAACTTCATTGGACTCTATGTAAACTGGAAACCACATATCCTGAGGCTGCATTTATTGTGGCCGGGGATTTTAACAAGGCTAATCTGAAAACAAGGCTCCCTAAATTCTATCAGCATATCGATTGTGCTACCAGGGCTGGCAAAACCCTAGACCACTGTTATTCTAACTTCCGTGACGCATATAAGGCCCTCCCCGCCCTCCCTTCGGAAAAGCTGACCACAACTCCATTTTGTTGCTCCCTGCCTATAGACAGAAACTAAAACAGGAAGCTCCCGCGCTCAGGTCTGTTCAACGCTGGTCCGACCAATCGGATTCCACGCTTCAAGATTGCTTCGATCACGTGGACTGGGATATGTTCCGCATTGCGACGAACAACAACATTGACGAATACGCTGATTCGGTGTGCGAGTTTATTAACAAGTGCATCGGTGATGTTGTACCCACAGCGTCTATTAAAACATTCCCCAACCAGAAACCGTGGATTGATGGCAGCATTCGCGCAAAACTGAAGCGGGAACCACTGCTTTTAATCAGGGCAAGGTGACCGGAAACATGACCGAATACAAACAGTGTAGCTATTCCCTCCGCACAGTGGCGTGCTGTGGGCTGGGGCCTGGGCCTTCAGTGAGGTACTACACAGTCCCACCCGAATTAATCCACCTCTTATTACCATCATTATGATGCCATGGCTCTAGACACTATACATTTAGACAGAAACGCAGTATAACCAGGCGTTGCGTCACCTTGAAATTGACAAATTGACATTTTTGGGTAAACAGTGTTTACCCAAAAACATGACACAATCAATGAGTCTTTTCAATATTTCCCTTCACCTTTTCATTGTGCAGCTCCGTTGCCCTGCGCGCTTGTTCTTTGAGCTGTAGATCCACTCCGGTGTCCCCAAAAGTTTTCAAAAGCACCATTGCTTGTTAGTGCCCAGCCGTACTTTGATGTCTCATTGCTGCCTTGGTTAGACAACTCAAGTTTGCAAAGCCAGTGTGGCTCCAAACACCAAATCGATCACTTGCAAATAATAGGCATTCCCAGCAGTACAGTTTGCAGTGCTTCTCGGAGCCAAGGAGCCTGTGAGCCATTGACAGCGCTCGTAGTTGAAACTTTGAAAGTGGCGAGCGAACGAAGCCCTTTCCCGCCTGTGACAGGCTTTGTGGCGTCGGGCGACCTCTCCTTACAATGTCTAACTTTTCTTGAAAAGTTCGTCTTGAGAATGGCGTTATAATTATATCCTCGACCAAATCGATATCTTCTCCTCCTTCCGCCATTGTGGGTTGAAAAAACAGCTTAGTAGTACGCGAATTAATTCGTTTATCAAATTCAGTGTCCTAGATCTCCATAGGACCTGCCTCTCAATATTGGTAATCCAAACAAAAGACGTGCACGCACTACGCCTGCTAGCTGGCTCCTGTGTAACACTGGAGCCAGCCAGCAGGCGTACAATAGCCAACTCTAAAGCTGATTGGTTGACACTAAATTTTCATTTCCATTCACTATAAGCTACAAGTGCCCGCACTGTTGATTCTGAAGGCCTGAGGGCAGATTTTAGACCCCTGGCAACACATGATGGTTGAATATGATTGGATAAAAGATCTAACATAAAGACCAGCCCTCCAAATCTCAACCTGGGGCTGGAAGCAGTGCAACCAAGAGGAAAGCTATGAAATGAAGAGTATAACTCTTACTCTGGGGAATAATTTAATACATATTTGTGGGAAAATATATTTTAAAAAAATGTATATTCTGATGATGTTTAGGCCAGCAGAGAAGGCCTTGCAGGCCCTGACGGCCCACCACTGCCTCCGCAAGGCAATCAAACAAGCTAAGCGTCAGTACAGAGACAAAGTGGAGTCGCAATTCAACGGCTCAGACACGAGAGGTATGTGGCAGGGTCAACAGTCAATCACGGACTACAAAAGAAAAACCAGCCCCGTCGCAGATCAAAATGCCTTGCTCCCAGACAGACTAAACAACTTTTTTGCTCGCTTTGAGGACAATACAGTGCCACTGACAAGGCCCGCTACCAAAACCTGCGGGCTCTCCTTCACTGTAGCCAATGTGAGTAAAACATTTAAACGTTTTAACCCTCGCAAGGCTGCAGGCCCAGACGGCATCCCCGGCCGCGTCCTCAGAGCATGTGCAGACCAGCTGGCTGGTGTGTTTACAGACATATTCAATCAATCCTTATCCCAGTGTGCTGTCCCCACATGCTTCAAGAGGGCCACCATTGTTCCTGTTCCCAAGAAAGCTAAGGTAACTGAGCTAAATGACTACCGCCCTGTAGCACTCACTTCCGTCATCATGCTTTGAGAGACTAGTCAAGGATCATATCACCTCCACCCTACCTGACACCCTAGACCCACTCCAATTTGCTTACCGCCCCAATAGGTCCACAGACGACGCAATCACATTCGCACTGCACACTGCCCTAACCCATCTGGACAAGAGGAATACCTATGTAAGAATGCTGTTCATCGATTACAGCTCAGCATTTAACACCATTGTACCCTCCAAACTCGTCATTAAGCTTGAGACCCTGGGTCTTGACCCCGCCCTGTGCAACTGGGTCCTGGACATCCTAACGGGCCGCCCCCAGGTGGTGAGGGTAGGAAAAAAACATCTCCACCCCGCTGATCCTCAACACTGGGGCCCCACAAGGGTGCTTTCTCAGCCCTCTCCTGTACTCCCTGTTCACCCACGACTGCGTGGCCATGCACGCCTACAACTCAATCATCAAGTTTGCAGACGACACTAAAATGGTAGGCTTGATTACCAACAACGACGAGACGGCCTACAGGGAGGAGGTGAGGGCCCTCGGAGTGTGGTGTCAGGAAAACAACCTCACACTCAATGTCAACAAAACAAAGGAGATGATCGTGGACTTCAGGAAACAGCAGAGGGAACAGCCCCCTATCTACATTGACGGGACAGTAGTGGAGAGGGTGGAGAGTTTTAAGTTCCTCGGCGTACACATCACGGACAAACTGAAATGGTCCACCCACACAGACAGCGTGGTGAAGAAGGCGCAGCAGCGCCTCTTCAACCTCAGGAGGCTGAAGAAATTTGGCTTGTCACCAAAAACACTCACAAACTTTTACAGATGCACAATCGAGAGCATCCTGTTGGGCTGTATCACCGCCTGGTACTGCAACTGCTCCACCCATAACCGGAACGCTCTCCAGAGGGTAGTGAGGTCTGCACAACACATCACCGGGTGCAAACTACCTGCCTTCCAGGACACCTACACCACCCGATGTCACAGGAAGGCCAAAAAGATCATCAAGGACAACAACCACCCGAGCCACTTCCTGTTCACCCTGCTATCATCCAGAAGGCGAGGTCAGTACAGGTGCATTAAAGCGGGGACCGAGAGACTGAAAAACAGCTTCTATCTCAAGGCCATCAGACTGTTAAACATCCATTACTAACATTGAATGGCTGCTGCCAACATACTGACTCATCTCCAACCACTTTAATAATGGAAAAATTGATGTAATCAATTCATCACTAGCCACTTTATATAATGTTTACATACCCTACATTACTCATCTCATATGTATATACTGTACGCTATACCATCTACTGCATCTTGCCATCTTGATGTAATTAAATGTATCACTAGCCACTTTAAACAATGCCACTTTATATAATGTTCTCATGCATCTTGCCCATCTACTGCATCTTGCCTATGCCGTTCGGCCATCACTCATTTATATATTTTTATGTACATATTCGTATTCATTCCTTTACACTTGTGTGTATAAGGAAGTTGTTGTGGAATTGTTAGGTTATATTACTTGTTAGATATTACTGCACGGTCCGAACTAGAAGCGCAAGCATTTCGCTACACTTGCATTAACATCTGCTAACCATGTGTATGTGACAAATACATTTGATTTGATTTGATTTGATAGCTGTCTGCATCTGGGTCTTATCCTGAGTTGATACAATCAATGCAAAAGTTATTGCAGACAAGAGATTTAACAGCGAATGTCTGTTGAATGTCTGATATAAAAACCCACTAGATCTCGCTGCTGGGTAGGGTTACTGCCTTCAGTTGGAGTATATGTATTCTCCTCATTTTGATATAGTCCTACCCTGCAACTTGGCTTGTAGCCTACCTGGCAACCTTGTGACCATGTAATTAGGAGTTAGGTGTATTTAGACAGTTCCAAAGCGATATTGCAAGAGATAGCTATGAGTACAATTTAAATGCCTTTGCTTCTTCAGAGGCATAGATGTAAGGGATAATAGCCTACTATACCAGCAGAGGGCAGGCTTGTTCATTTAATGTCCATGTGTTTCTTTCCCACCATTCCTATACATGAAGTTTGGTGCAGTGGCCTCAGAGAGAAGATAGCCTACACCATTAGCAAGTTCACCGACCACCTAGAAAGGTACCCTATATGAACTAACTGACCTTAGATCAATGCTTCCATGCAACTTAACTGGTGCAGTGACAAGACAGGGTTGCGTGCCAAATGACACCCTATTCCCCATAGTTGATATAGTGCACTACTATTGACAAAAGCCCTAGTCAAAAGTAGTGCACTATAGGAATATGGTGCCATTTGGGATGCAGCCAGGGAGAGGGGGTGAAATTACTTTTTCAACCTTAATGACATATGAATCAAAGCTGCCTACAGTATCCTCTCCTGTGCTCAAGCATATGTCATAGAGGCTATTTTATGTTCCTGCTTGTAAACTCAGCAAAAAAAGAAACGTCCCTTTATCAGGACCCTGTCTTTCAAAGATAATTCGTAAAAATCCAAATAACTTCACAGATCTTCATTGTAAAGGGTTTAAACACTGTATCCCATGCTTGTTCAATGAACCATAAACAATTAATGAACATGCACCTGTGGAACGGTCGTTAAGACACGCACAGCTTACAGACGGTAGGCAATTAAGGTCACAGTTATGAAAACTTAGGACACTAAAGAGGCCTTTCTACTGACTCTGAAAAACACTAAAAGAAAGATGCCCAGGGTCCCTGCTCATCTGCGTGAACGTGCCTTAGGCATACTGCAAGGAGGCATGAGGACTGCAGATGTGGCCAGGGCAATAAATTGCAATGTCCATACTGTGAGATCCCTAAGACAGCGCTACAGGCAGACAGAACGGACAGCTGATCGTCCTCGCAGTGGCAGACCACGTGTAACAACACCTGCACAGGATCGGGACATCCGAACATCACACCTGCAGGACAGGTACAGGATGGCAACAACAACTGCCCGAGTTACACCAGGAACGCACAATCCCTCCATCAGTGCTCAGACTGTCCGCAATAGGCTGAGAGAGGCTGGACTGAGGGCTTGTAGGTCTGTTGTAAGGCAGGTCCTCACCAGACATCACCGGAAACAACGTCGCCTATGGGCACAAACCCACCGTCGTTGGACCAGACAGGACTGGCAAAAAGTCTTCACTGACGAGTCGCGGTTTTGTCTTACCAGAGGTGATGGTCGGATTCGCGTTTATCGTCGAAAGAATGAGCGTTACACCGAGGCCTGTACTCTGGTGCGGGATCGATTTGGAGGTGGAGGGTCCGTCATGGTCTGGGGCGATGTGTCACAGCATCATCGGACTGAGCTTGTTGTCATTGCTGGCGATCTCAACACTGTGCGTTACAGGGAAGACATCCTCCTCCCTCATGTGATACCCTTCCTGCAGGCTCATCCTGACATGACCCTTCCAGCATGACAATGCCACCAGCCATACTGCTTGTTCTGTGCATGATTTCCTGCAAGACAGGAATGTCAGTGTTCTGCCATGGCCAGCGAAGAGCTCGGATCTCAATTATTCAATTTCTGTTAGTCACATGTCTGTGGAACTTGTTCAGTTTATGTGTCAGTTTTTGAATCTTGTTATGTTCATACAAATATTTACACATGTTAAGTTTGCTGAAAATAAACCCAGTTGACAGTGAGAGGATGTTTCTTTTTTTGCTGAGTTTAGGTTCATATTGTCCTTGGATAAGGGAAATACCGTGAAGTGTTTTTAATGGAATCGCTCACTCCTGGTGGAAATGCTCTCTGGCTTTGGTAGTAGGGACAGACAGGCCACTCCTTAACCAAGGTAACAGGGAATTCAGCATACGCCTTCCTTGAACTGTTATGACCCCCCCCCCTCTCCCCACTCTCTCTCTCCTCCATTTCCACCCACATGTCACTGCACCGCCACCTTACTTTTCCCCTCATACCTGCACTGATGCCTGGGGATTTCCTGATGAAAAGCCTTTGTCAGTATGGCATAAACTGGCTTGGATTTTGTAGGTCATGGAAATGGTTTTGCAATAGGACAATGCACATTGTTAGATGGGTAGCACAGCATACAGGGCTACTAACATAGTAATAGTATGATAACAAGTTATAGGTACTCACCATGAATACATTATTTTAGCCAGATCACGCCCTGGCCATAGAGAGGCTCCAGTGATGATCCATGGCACGAAGCCTCCAGTGTTGATCCATGGCACGAAGCCTCCAGTGGTGATCCATGGCACGAAGCCTCCAGTGGTGATCCATGGCACGAAGCCTCCAGTGGTGATCCATGGCACGAAGCCTCCAGTGGTGATCCATGGCACGAAGCCTCCAGTGATGATCCATGGCACGAAGCCTCCAGTGGTGATCCATGGCACGAAGCCTCCAGTGGTGATCCATGGCACGAAGCCTCCAGTGGTGATCCATGGCACGAAGCCTCCAGTGGTGATCCATGGCACGAAGCCTCCAGTGGTGATACATGGCACGAAGCCTCCAGTGGTGATCCATGGCACGAAGCCTCCAGTGATGATCCATGGCACGAAGCCTCCAGCGGTGATCCATGGCACAAAGCCTCCAACGACGGTCTTCATTCCGGAGCCTCCAACGACGGTCTCCAGTCCGGAGCCTCCAGCGACGGTCTCCAGTCCGGAGCCTCCAGCGACGGTCCCCAGTCCGAGGCTTGCAACGAGGGTCCCCAGTCCGGGGCCTGCAGAGAGGGTTCCCAGTCCGGGGCCTGCAGCGAGGGTTCCCAGTCTGGGGCCTGCAGTGAGGGTTCCAGGTCCGGGGCCTGCAGCGAGGGTTCCCAGTCCAGGGCCTGCAACGAGGGTTCCCAGTCCGTGGCCTGCGACGAGAGTCCCCAGCACCAAAGTGGGGGAGCCAGAGTTGGAGCGGGGTCTACGTCCCGCACCGGAGCCGCCGCCGTGAATAGATGCCCACCCGGACCCTCCCCTATAGAGTCAGGTTTTGCGGCCGGAGTCCGCACCTTTGGGGGGGGGGGGGGGGGGGGGGGGGGGGGGCACTGTCACGCCCTGGCCATAGAGAGGCTTTTATTATCAATTTTAGTTAGGCCAGGGTGTGACTAGGGTGGGCATTCTAGTTTCTTTATTTCTATGTTTTTGTATTTCTCTGATTGGGAATCATACTTAGGCAGCCCTTTTTCCCACCTGTGATTGTGGGTAGTTATCTTTGTTAGTGGCAATATAGCCCTGTTAAGCTTCACGGTTGTTTCTTCGTTTCTTGTTTTGTTGGCAACATTTAAAATAATAAAATAATAATAAAAGAAAACGTACGCTCACCACGCTGCACCTTGGTCTCCTTCCGACGACGGCCGTGACAATACCGCTACATTTTTGTGTAAATACGTATATGATTGTCTCAGAGTAGTACGCACCATATGTAATAGAGGGGCTAACAATACAAGACGGCACAATGCATGGTAAACAACCCTAAACTGAAAGATGTAAGACAAGTCATCGTCACTGTTTGTGCTGTTATGGGAGCTCTTGAATGTGTGTAGTTCGTGGTATTCGGTTATTGCAGCTTTTCATGAGACAGTCTTGAGGTCCCTGAAGTTTGCTGCTGTGTTTTTTTATGTTTTGATGATTTCCTCCCTCATAGTAGTTTCTTCTATATTTGCCATTGCCTCAGGCTTACCAGTGTACCACACATTAAATCAAATTTTAAGACCCAAAGTATTAAGTAACAAAAATGATAAGTCACACACACGCACACAGACACACACACACACACACACACACACACACACACACACACACACACACACACACACACACACACACACACACACACACACACACACACACACACACACACACACACACACACACACACACACACACACAGCTCTGAATCAGCCCTTCTAAGCCTCTTCCCCTCTGTCACGACTTCGGTGCATCTCCTTGTTCGGGCGGCGCTCAGCGGTCGGCGTCGCCGGTCTACTAGCCATCGCCGATCCACTTTTCTTTTTCCTTTGGTTTTGTCTTTGTTTTCACACACCTGTTTTCCATTTCACAATGATTTGTTCCTGTATTTAAACTCTCTGTTTCTCCCATGGTGTTTTTTTGACAGGTGCTGTGTTCACCCGTGCGTTATGTTTACCGTCTTGTTTTGGTCAAGTTTAATTGTTACCTTGTGCCTTGTTGAGTAAAGTACGTTGCTCACTCATTCTGCTCTCCTGCGCATGACTTCATGCACCAGCTACACTCACCTTCTGACACCCTCCCTCTATTTACATCTCTCTCCCCTTTTTTGTCCCCCTCGCCCTCTCCATTTCTCTCTTGTGTTTAGCCTGCAAGCACTATTTCAATCCTCTGTCTAGGAGAGAGAGAGAGAGACAGAGAGAGCAAGTGCACGTGAGAGAAAGAGGGAAAGGGGAGGGTATGCCAGACAGGATTTGGAGTTCAAGTGCACGTGTAGAAAATTGCCTGAATAAAAGGGAGACTGAGCGGAAAGTAAGCAAGGAGGAAGGGAGGCGAAAAGAGGCACAAAGTGGAGAAAGCAGTGCTCTTACTCTCTCTTTCTGAGAGAAAATGTATTAACCCAGGAATGAGGGAAGAAATGGAAGTACAAAAAATGAATAGTGGGAGAGAGAAAAAAAATAAACTCCAGCAGCCCCCTCCTCTTCCCTCTCTCCCCAACAACACACTCCTCCTCTTCTATCCCTCCCTCCTGGATATTTCACCATGAAATCCCAGTCTCGCTCTAGCTAGCTTTCCCTTTTCTCCCCTCCCACCTCTTTACACACCCGGGCTGACTCCTTCCCTCACACGCCTACTATCCACTTTCGCCTGAGACCGCAGCCAGCACAGGGCTCAGTTTTTTATTTTTTATTTTTTATTTGCTTTGCTTGCTTTGGGTCTTTCCCTCTTGTACAGCGAGACGAGTCCCATTGCACCCCTCCTCTGCCCCTGAAAACATAGGCCCTGGATTGTCCCTGCATCAGACTGCATGCTACCAATTGATTTGTGCATCTACTCCTCCCTATTATTTTTGCTCTTTATATAAAAAATTGCTCTCCAGCTTTAATGTAAAAATTCGGTTCATTTTGAGTCATTTCTTCACATACCCATTCTGGAAGAGAGGACGAAGAAAAGAAGAGAACGCTCACGGAATGGACAGACGAAATGGGACAGCAGAAGAAAGAGTGAGAAAATGGAGAGCATGTTCTGTGGGAGAGCAAGAGAGGTAGGAGAGAGAGTACCGGCACTACCAAGAAAAATTAGAGGGAGAGAAGAGAAGGGGGGACCAGTAAGAGGGTCAAAATCAAGGGAAAAGGAGGGGGGGAAAAGGAGAAAACTAAAAAGAGAAGGAACAAGACCTAGAACAAGACCTAAACGTATGCTGGTACTTTCTATATCGCTTTTGTGTTTTTTGCCCCCTCACTTTTCCTAATTTCTTATAATTCCATCAATGTCCCTCTCGCCTCTGTGTGTCTGTTCATATCCTTTTTTCCTCTTCATACGTTTATCGCTTTCTTTCTCTCAGATTCTCCGTTCTCCCGCCCTCCCCATGCCTTGCTCCATTTTTCAACAATTTTATTTTTGTTTGAAAAATGTGTTCCCTAGGATCCTAATCCCCCATCCTATCCCCTCTCTCTCTCTCTCTCTCTCCTTCTCTCTCTTCCCTACCTCCCTCTCTCTCTTACTCTCCCCCCCTCTGCTGTTCTCTAACATATGCTATCTTAAGTGCCTCCCTGTAGGATTACCCTTGGTCGCATTTAGATGGGGATTTTGGAGGGGGCTGCATTCAGAGCATCCCGTTTTGGGGGTCCAGACAGAGGAGAAAGAGAGAGAGAGGGAGACTGGGGGGTTGGCGTGAGAGGTGCCTGGCGGATCACTCTTCTGTGACTCCCTACGCATTTGTGGGGTTGTGCCAATCACGGTTCATGTTCTATATCGGCGTGTGTATCGAAAGGATGTTGTGTGTTATAATGAAGCGTTAAAGGAGGCATGAAGGGCATGTCGACTTGGCTGATGACAGCCAAGTTTGATTATTTTAGTATTACAATATGGGTATTGGGAAATGGGAATTAGAAGTATAGGGTCGCCTCTTCTCTCTTTTTGTTATATGCTCCTCCCATCTTTTTCCCCTTTTCTGTCCCATCTTCCATCCGGGTACCCCTCAATCTGTCTGTCCTCCTGTATTGAAAGACAATATTCACAAATCAAGACATGGTCTGGTGTCATCAATAGATCGGGGAATATTAACTACTGGTTTCCGAAACACTTAAACGGTTTCAAAAAGTTTGTTTGATTATCGTTCCTGCATTTTTGGGGATAACTTGTTTGATGTGGTGATATTTACTGGTGAAGAGAGAGACTTGGTATGTACATACAATTTCGACACAGAGCAATAGCAATAGTAGTATCTTGTGTTCATTTAAAGATATCGTGGTCATTCATTACTTTGCCTCACATGTCATATCAATGTAATGACATGTGAGGCAATGGCGATTCACACTACATATGTTATATATATGTGATTGTTGGTTAGAAAAAGACCCAAATATGCTCTACCCAGCTGCTAATCCGTCCGTATGTATTGTATGTCCAGTACCAGTATGTTAACCCACCTTCTCCTCGCCATCATCAGCCTGATATACACTACATATACAAAAGTCCCATTCAAATTAGTAGATTCGGCTATTTCAATCACACCTGTTTCTGACAGGTGTTTAAAATCGAGCACACAGCCATGCAATCTCCATAGACAGACTTTGGCAGTAGAATGGCCTTACTGAAGAGCTCAGTGACTTTCAAAGTGGCACCTTTCCAACAAGTCAATTCATCAAATTTCTGCCCTGCTAGAGCTGCTCCGGTCAACTGTAAGTGCTGTTATTGTGAAGTGGAAACGTCGAGGAGCAACAGCTGCTTAGCGCAAAGTGGTAGACCACACAAGCTTACAGAACGGGACCGCAGACTGCTGAAGCGCGTAGCGCATAAAATCCTCTGTCCTCGGTTGCAACTCTCACTACCGAGGTCCAAACTGCCTCTGGAAGCAACGTCAGCACAATAACTGTTCGTCGGGAGCTTCATGAAATGGGTTTCCATGGCCGAGCAGCCGCACACAAGCCTAAGATTACCATATGCAATACCGTGTGTCGGCTAGAGTGGTGTAAAGCTCGCCGCCATTGGACTCTGGAGCAGTGGAAACGCGTTCTCTGGAGTGATGAATCACGCTTCACCATCTGGCAGTCCAACGGACAAATCAGGGTTTGGCGGATGCCAGGAGAACGCTTCCTGCCTGAATGCATAGTGCCAACTATAAAGTTTGGTGGAGGAGGAGTAATGGTCTGGGCTGTTTTCATGGTTTGGACTAGGCCCCTTAGTTCCAGTGAAGGGAAATCTTAACGCTACAGCATACAATGACATTCAACTTTGTGGCAACAGTTTGGGGAAGGCCCTTTCCATGTTCAGAATGACAATGCCCCTGTGCACAAAGTGAGGTTCATACAGAAATGGTTTGACGAGATTAGTGTCGAAGAACTTGACTGGCCGGCACAGAGCCCTGACCTCAACCCCATCAAACACCTTTGGTATGAAATGGAACACCGACTGTGAGACAGGCCTAATCGCTAAACAGGAGTTCCCGACCAAACTAATGCTCTTGTGGCTGAATGGAAGCAAGTCCCCACAGCAACGTTCCAACATCTGGTGGGAAGAGTGGAGGCTGTTATAGCAGCAAAGGGGGGACCAACTCCGTATTAATGCCCATAATTTTGGAATGAGATGTTTGACGAGAAGGTGTCCACATACTTTTGGTCATGTAGTTTATCTTTCCCTTTCTCTCTTCCCTCCCCTGTGTTATCTGCCTCCCTACTCTGTGGTTGATTTATATACAGTATGTGCTTAAGTCGAACCAGTATGACTACAATACGCAGCCTAATTTCTACGCATGTTTCATGCATAGTTACAGGATGAATTCACATGTCTTGATTTGATTAATGAAGACATCATCTCAATAGTCTGCGTGGGACGTCCCTTTGTTTAGCGGCATTCCAGCCCTGGCACCACCACAACCTCCCTATGGCTTTTAAAGAAAGAGGGGGGAAAAGTCTTTGATGTCAAAGTTCACATGAGGCAAACGTCTGGGTTTGCAGCAGTATCAGTCAGGGGGGGATCCCATGCTCCGGCAGTACACCTGTTTGATTCAAATCCACCATCAGATGTTTCTGAATGTTCCTCAACCTCAACAAACCGCCTTTGATTTCAGTCCTGTAGGTAGTTGATGGTAATGCCAGTGTACTGTATTGGGACCCGGGTGTTTTGTAATCTTTACGTGACAGTGGCTGGATGAGGGTGCAGGCTCATGATCAGTGGTAGTGAACTATATGGGTCTACCCCTGGCATGGACTCGATGGCCCCATCCTAGCACCTATAGTACAGTACATACCTGTGCTTGAAGTGGAAGAGACAGGTTGTAAATGACAAGAATACTGTATGTCTCAGAGGGAGGTTGACATCACATCTAAATACCACAGAGTACATTATTATCATAATCATACCAGATTTCAAATCTACTAGATCCATCCATTTCAGAAATGTGGAAATCATTTATCATCACATTAGGCTCATATGGAGAATTTTAACAAATATATGAACATTGTCACCCTCCAGCAGCTCATGTGATATTCCAAACATGTAATAGAAATACATACTGTACAAGCCTATAGCTCTGATCTGTCTACATCTTGCTCTCTTAGGTTAGGTCTCAAATAGCACCATATACCCTTTGTAGTGCACTACTTTTGACCAGAGCTGTATGGGGGCTCTGGTCAAAAGTTGTGCACTATATAGGGAATAAGTGTACCATCGATGTGTACCATTGTTTTAGCATCCGAATGTTCCTCTCACCATCAGTTCCATTCTTCTGTGTGTGAATCTGTTGTGTTGCTCATGCTTAAGAGATGATATTCAAACCGCAGCATCAGACATTAACTGGATCAGTGCAGACCTAAGGATTTCCTCTGCCGGCCGGCTCTGTGTGTGTGTGTAGATGGGGTTGATTCATTGACATACAGTGCCTTCAGAAAGTATTCACACCCTTTGACTTTTTCCACATTTTGTTGTGTTACAGCCTGATTTAAAATGGATTAAATTGAAATGTTGTGTCACTGGCCTACACAATATCCCATAATGTCAACGTGGAATTATGTTTTTTAGAAATGTTTACAAATTAATTAAAAATGAAAAGCTGAAATGTATTGCATCTATAAGTATTCAACCCCTTTGTTATGGCAAGCTTAAATAAGTTTGTTTAACAATAATACATTTATCAACATAGAGATCATTACTCTGAACTGACCAAGGGGGACACCTAATTTCAGAGAGCTCTGTAGTTACTCCACAATACTAACCTAAATGACAGCTTTAAAAAAAGGAAGCCTGTACAAAATAAAAATATTCCAAAACATGCATCCTGTTTGCAATAAGGCACTAAGGTAATACTGCAAAAAATGTGGCAAAGAAGTTAACTTTATGTTGAATACAAATTGTTATGTTGGGGGCAAATCCAAAACAACACATCACCGAGTACCGCTCTTCATATTTTCAAGCATTGTGGTGGTGTCATCAGCAAGGACTAGGGAGTTTTTTAGGGTAAAATAAACGGAATAGAGCTAAGCAAAGGAAAAATCATGGAGGAAAACTTGGTTCAGTCTGCTTTCCAACAGACACTGGGAGAAAAAAATCCCCATTTCAGCAGGACAATTACCAAAAACACAAGGAGAAATATACACTGGAGTTGCTTACCAAGACAACATTGAATGATCCTGAGTGGCCTAGTTACAGTTTTGACTTAAATGGGCTTGAAAATCTATGGCAAGACTTGAAAATGGCTGTCTAGCAATGATCAACAACCAACTTGACAGAGTTTGAAGAATTTTGAAAAGAATAATGGCCAGATGTTATACAATTCAGGTGTGCAACGCTCTTAGAGACTTACCCAGAAAGACTCACAGCTATAATCACTGCCAAACATAATTCTAACACCTGTATTGAATGTATTGAATCAGGAATGTGAAAACTTATTAAAATGCGATATCTGTATTTCATTTTCAATACATTTGCAAACATTTCTAAAAACATGATTTCACTTTGTCATTATGGGGTATTTTGTGTGAGAGTAAAAAAATATAGTTAATCCATTTTGAATTCAGGCTGTAACACAACACAATGTGGAAAAAGTCAAGGGGTATGAATCTTTCTGAAGGCAGGGGTTGAATGTCAATTTTTACCAACAGAAATCTGTTGATATGATATGATACACTGGTCATTGATGATATATATCTGTGATGGTATGGAAAAACTCCCAGTGTGACTGGTGCAAAGAGTAGGAGCAATATATCTGCAGAGCAATAGACAGATTGGTAGACATACAGTTGAAGTCGGAAGATTACATTTAAAACTCGTTTTTCAACCACTCCACAAATTTCTTGTTAACAAACTATAGTTTTGGCAAGTCGGTTAGTACATCTACCTTGTGCATGACACAAGTATTTTTTTCCAACAATTGTTTACAGACAGATTATTTCACTTATAATTCATTGTATCACAATTCCAGTGGGTCAGAAGTTGACTGTGCCTTTAAACAGCTTGGAAAATTCCAGAAAATGATGTCATGGCTTTAGAAGCTTCTGATAGGCTAATTGACATAATTTGAGTCAATTGGAGGTGTACCTGTGGATGTATTTCAAGGCCTACCTTCAAACTCAGTGACATCTATGTTTGACATCATGGGAAAATTAAAAGAAATCAGCCAAGACCAGCCAAGAAAATTGTAGATCTCCACAAGTCTGGTACATCCTTGGGAGCAATTTCCTGAAGGTCTGAAGGTACCACGCTCTTCTGTACAAACAATAGTACGCAAGTATAAACACCATGTGACCTCGTAGCTGCCATACCGCTCTGGAAGGAGACGCGTTCTGTCTCCTAGAGATGAACGTGCTTTGGTGCGAAAAGTGCAAATCAATCACAGAACAACAACAAAGGACCTTGTGAAGATGCTGGAGGAAACAGGTACAAAAGTATCTATATCCACAGTAAAACAAGTCCTATATCGACATAACCTGAAAGGCCGCTCAGCAAGGAAGAAGCCACTGCTCGAAAACCGCCATAAAAAAAGCCAGACTACGGTTTGCACATGGGGACAAAGATCGTACTTTTTGGAGAAATGTCCTCTGGTCTGATGAAACAAAAATAGAACTGTTTGGCCATAATGGGCATTGTTATGTTTGGAGGAAAAAGGGGGCCGCTTGCAAGCCCGAAGAACACCATCCCAACCGTGAAGCACGGGGGTGGCAGCATCAGGGTGTGGGGGTGCTTTGCTGCAGGAGGGACTGGTGTACTTCACAAAATAGATGGCATCATGAGGCAGGAAAATGATGTGGATATATTGAGGCAACATCTCAAGACATTAGCCAGGAAGTTAAAGCTTGGTCGCAAATGGGTCTTCCAAATGGACAATGACCCCAAGCATACTTCCAAAGTTGTGGCAAAATGGCTTAAGGACAACAAAGTCAAGGTATTGGAGTGGCCATCACAAAGCCCTGACCTCAATCCTATAGAACATTTGTGGGCAGAACTGAAAAAGCGAGTGCGAGCCAGGAGGCCTACAAACCTGACTCAGTTACACCAGCTCTGTCAGGAGGAATGGGCCAACATTCACCCAACTTATTGTGGGAAGCTTGTGGAAGGCTACCCAAAACGTTTGACCCAAGCTAAACAATTTAAAGGCAATGCTACCAAATACTAATTGAGTGTATGTAAACTTCTGACCCACTGGGAATGTGATGAAGAAATAAAAGCTGAAATAAATCATTCTCTCTACTATTATTCTGACATTTCACGTTCTTAAAATAAAGTAAAGTTCAGACTTCAACTGTATACAGTAAGTGGACACGCTGATAGACATACTGGGAAACAGACAGGTGGATATACAGTAAAAACAATAGACAGCCTAACAGACAAGCAAAGACAAATATAGAGAATACAGAGGCTACCTCTCTTTAGGGGTAGCGGGGGAGCAGCAGTCAAGCATACAGAACTAGAACTGAAAGTTTTCAAAAGAACTAAAGATGACTGCAAAAAAATGTAACAGTTTTTTTCTCTTTTTCAGACCTGACCTACGCACCCAACATTGCCACTCCCATTCCATGTAGCCCAAGACCTGAAAAGTAAGCAGTGGTGTAAAGTATTACTTAAGTAGGTTTTTTGGGTATCTGTACTTTACTTTACTATTTATATTTTTGACTACTTTTACTTCACTACATTCCTAAAGAAAATGATGTACTTTTTACTCCATACATTTTCCCTGACACCCAAAAGTACTTCTTACATTTTGAATGCTTAGCAGGACAGGAAAATGGTCTAATTCAAATACTTATCAAGCGAACATCCCTGGTCATCCCTACTTCCTCTAATCTGGCCGATTCACTAAGCATGCTTTGTTTGTAAATTATATCTTAGTGTTGGAGCGTGTCCCTGGCTATCCGTAAATTAATAAAAAAAACATGAAAATTAGGCTGTCTGGTACATTTACTTATTTAAAAGCAAATACTTTTAGACTTTTACTTAAGTAGTATTTTACTGGGTGACTTTCATTTTTACTTGAGTCATTTTTTATTAATGTATCTTTACTTTTACTCAAGTATGACATTTGGGTGCTTTTACCCCCCACCGAAGGTAAGGAGATTTTTTAAATTTTCAGTCAAAACTAACCAACACAAATTATCCATCATACTTCACTTACCTTTCAGGGAAGTCATCTGAAGGTGAATAGAATCAAGTGCTCTATAGGTCATCTTTTTTCTCAAACATCTAGCAGTGAGGAAGATCACTTGGTCAGCCATTTTGAGCTCGGAACCGATTTACCACCAGAACAATTGAATTACAACTCCCTGAGTCATCCTATAATGATTCCCTTTAAGGTTGTTCTACCAAGGAAGCTAAATAGCAAACTAATGATAATGTTCTACAGTGATGGGTATTTCATGTCACATTTGATCTTCGTACAATGCGGGTTGCATGTTTGAGCTTTGACATACTGTATTTCTTACTGAGTTACAAGTGGTGAGGTTGCCAGTTGGTCATGTCCTGATCCTGCAGTATTGTATGTAGTGAATTGCTATGGAATCATGGAGAAGCAGAGGGGTATAAAGAAGAGCATGTGGCTTTGAGAAGCTTCACATTACATTTTTGTCTTTGTAACCCCCCGTCCCCCGTTCCCACCAGCAGAATAAGAGCTACATTCTGCCCCGGTGACACAATAGAGCCCTTCATATCCAGATATTGTCACAATGTGTTTTTGCAGCACCATATGCACACCTACACCCAGTTCAATGGTTCACTTGGTTATGCTACGCACTTTACCTGATCAACCCATTCTTGTTTACTGTGTTCGTTTAGAAATGTGTATAGGCTCCCTTCAGCGTTTGTGTGTGTGTGTGAGTGTGAGTGTGAGTGTGTGTGTGTGTGCCATGTCAGTTTAGGCATCACAATTAATCATGCTTCAATATATGTAGATCAGTGGCTTTTCAGATACAGTATATGTGCTGATTTATTGTGTGTGCAGAACTATGTTTGGTGAATGTGTGCACAGGACAGTACTGAGGAAGTGGCCAGTGGTGGTCTAGCCGTTTACTGTGGCTGCCTTTGGAGCACTGTCTCCCTTCACTGTCTCTATCCAATAAATAAATACAAACTTTAAAACAATGAGTTGCTAGTGTAGAGCGTTGTACAATGGTGCAACCCAGTGCCAGTGAGGGCTGCCAGTGTAACCCGCTCCACCCCAACAGGGCGGCAGCGCGTGGGTTAATGTCTGAGGACCGGAGGAATGTGTCCTGGTCGACAGGGTGAATTCCTCAGTCCTGCATGAGTAGGTCACAGTGCCGACAAGAGCCTGCCTCTTATTTTAGCACACACCCTCCCGCCTGCCCTCTCTCTCTCTCTCTCTTCTCTCTCTCTTTTTCTTTCTCTCTCTCTCTCCCCCCTAACCCAGGCCCTTTCTGCCCCGCTCTCTTTCACGGGTAGTCTATTCCTGTCTATCAACCTCTTGCTCATTCTTCCTGCTTCTCTGTCTTACTTTCTGCTCTCTTCTCACTCCTGTTCATTGTGTCTCATTTTGTCTTGATCTCCACGTCTCTCTATTCACATTCACATATCCTCCACTTACATTAGGTATCCTATTATCCTTATGCACGATACCTACCCTTCGTTGATCTCTTTCTCCTTCTCTCAATTCAATTTCAATTCAATTCCATTTGAAGGGCTTTATTGGCATGGGAAACATATGTTAACATTGCCAATGCAAGTGAAGTAGATAATACTGTAGCTCTCTCTCTCTCTCTCTTCGGCACATGGAGTTCAGTACCTGTGGTGCTGGGGGGTTGGTTGAGAAAGGGAAAGATACAGACTGTGTGTCTGTGCGTACTTGTTATTAATGCAGCGCGGTACAGTGTCTGTATAGTGTGCCTGGTGCTGGTGGTCATGTATGATTTATAACATGTGTCCCCAAGCACAGGAGGTTGGTGGCACTTTAATTGCGGAGCACGGGCTTGTGGTAATGGCTGGAGTGGAATGAGTGGAATGGTATCAAATACGTCCGACACAAAATTTGAAATTGTGTTTTTTACATTGGATAAAAGTAGAGACTCAGAGCTCAAAAATTGTATAACATTCTATTGAAATGGTTACTTGCATACTGGAGTCTTTTGTTTAGACATGTAGCTAGCTAGCCAGCTAAACAACAAGCCATAATCCCAACTCATTATGTTACTACCCTGCGTGAATCTGCAGGTAGCTAAACCACCAGGTTCAATGTTAGCTAGCTAACATTGACTAGCAATGCAAATGGCTCTGAGATACTAATAATATTACCACACAGATCATACACCTAACATTAGCTAGCGAGCCAGCCAGCTAACGTTAGCTAGCTAGCTAACAGTACACTAACTTGAAATGAAAACAACTTTCTGACAAAATTAGAAACGTGTAACATCTGAAAATGTAGCTAGCTAGACTATCTTATACATGGACACTTCTCCCTCTCTGTCACGGATGCCATAGTTGCCTTAGTTTGAAGTTGTAATCCGGAGACGGGTGTTTTATATAACAGCCTTCTGTGTGTTCTCTTTTCGACTCAGTTCGTAATTTAACAATTTTATTTACAGATGGCAAATGTATTTACAAATGGCATGCAAGTTTGTTATTAAGGCACATGAAAGTTCACATGTTCCAGAAAGCATTTCTGCCCAAAAACGCATTTTCATTCAAAAAATTTAGTTTATGTTCAAAAGGCTCTGCTGTGAAGTAGTGACGCACGACATACGCTTAGTTTCCTGAAATGAGTCACATATGAGCTATCTGAATATCTGACTGTAGTAACCCAAAGCTGTGATTCTCTCTTTCTGTAACCCCCCCCCCCTACTATCCCCAATCCTGACTGGTTCATATTGTGAGTGACAGACTCAAAAGATAGCCCCCTCAGGTACGCTGATGTTCTTGCTTCTGTCAGATGGGGGATTTGACATACTTTAAACCTCATACACATGCTCCTTGAATGAAAGCACATTTCACATACACAGATGTAGGGCATCTCAAATCTGACGCAAAGGAAGCTTTTAATGCCAGATTGGCAGGGAATAGAACTTAGCTCAGGGGGGCAGACAGAGGGAGGGAGGGCGGGAGAGAGAGAGAGAGGGGGAAGGGGGAAAAAGAGATCAGAGAGAGAGTCTCCTGGTCTGTCTCACTCAGACACACAGACAAACATACACACACAGCTCTGTATTACTATACTTGTGAGGACTTTTTACCCTAACCCTAAACCAAACCCTTACAATAACCCTAATTCTAACCCTAAACCTAACCCGAAGCCTAAAATAGCCTTTTTAGAAGTGAGGACCGGCCAGATGTCCTCACTTCTCAGAATTGTCCTTGGTTTACCATTGTTGTCAGGACTTCCATTGCTGTGAGCACTGTGTGCGCTGAGGTGGGAGGGGTGGCAATATCTGAGGTGTGTCTTTTAAAACATGTGCCAACGTGCCAATTTCAGGCAGTGCTGGTGGGGATTTTTAAAACCAAACAAAAGCTGGTCATAGCGGTTATGACATGGATTTTGACGTTGGAAGCACAGCCTATCCAGCCGTGATGCACAGTGCCCGTATGCGCATGGAGCAAGAGGGATGTGCTTCCCCCCCCCCCCCCCCCCCCCCATTTATTTGATTAAAAACCAAGCATAGACTCCCCTCCTCTCAATGAAGGCAGTTTTTTGTAATGCCCAAGAGAGAGAGAGATACTTACTTATCTTGGACACATTCTATAACTATTCTCACAATGATATAGTTTGCACACGAACCGCCCGTTTGGAAAACTAAATAGAGTTCACTCTTCCATAGGGGGGATTAGTGTAGTGTACTACGGTGATTTGAGACTCGTAGTAAGATGGGATGGTTTGAAGAGTTCGAGATATTTGACCAAGGACAGCTAATCAGCTGTACCAGTGATTGTCTGAGACGGGAGTTTGTCGCCAAGAAGACATTAACGACACTCAGGTGTGTCCTGTTTACTCATTATGATTTCCCTGTTAAAAGAGGTGTGTTTTCTGTTGTTCTTTTCTGAAGCTGTGTGCGTTTGTCTCCTGAGTTTTCGAGACTTAGTGTTTGTTGTTTTCCCAGTGTTACTGTGATCCTTCCATTACCGTTTCTCAGTAAAGCATTATGCTTATCCTTAACTTCTTTGGGAACGGGGGCAGTATTGAGTATCTTGGATGAATAAGGTGCCCAGAGTAAACTGCCTGCTACTCAGGCCCAAAAGCTAGAATATGCATGTGATTAGTAGATTTGGATAGAAAACAATCTGAAGTTTCTAAAACTGTTTGAATGATGTCTGTGAGTATAACAGAACTCATATGGCAGGCGAGAAAGTGGGAAATCTGAGGTTTGTAGGTTTTCAAGTCTTTGCCTATCCAATATACGGTCATATTGCACTTCCTAAGGCTTCCACTAGATGTCAACAGTCTTTAGAACCTTGTTTCAGGCTTCTACTATGAAGGGGGAGCGAATAAGAGCTGTTTGACTAAGAGGTCTGGCAGAATGCCATGAGCTAAGTCAGGCGTGCGGCCGTGAGAGTGAGCTGCGTTCCTTTTCATTTCTAAAGACAAAGGAATTGTCCGGTTGAAACATTATTGAAGATTTATGATAAAAACATCCTAAAGATTGATTCTATACATCGTTTGACATGTTTCTATGAACTGTAATATAACTTTTTCGACTTTTCATCTGAACTAATTGCTCGCGCATTGTGCATTTGGATTACTGGGCTAAAAGCGCGAACAAAAAGGAGGTATTTGGACATAAATTATGGACTTTATCGAACAAAACAAACATTTATTGTGGAACTGGGATTCCTGGGAGTGCATTCCGATGAAGATCATCAAAGGTAAGTGAATATTTATAATGCTATTTCTGAGTTTTTTGATACCTCTCATTCTTTGGAAAATGGCTGTGCTTTTATGTGACTTGGCGCTGACCTAACATAATCACAAGGTGTGCTTTCGCCGTAAAGCCTTTTTGAAATCAGACACTGTGGCTGAATAAACGAGAAGTTTATCTTTAAAATGGTGTATAATACTTGTATGTTTGAGGAATTTTAATTATGAGATTTCTGTTTGAATTTGGCACCCTGCAATTTCACTGGTTGTTGTCGTGGTGGGACGCTAGCATCCCACATATCTCAGAGAAGTTAACAACTGATTCCTTGTCTGGTCTCATCTCTGCACCTGGTCCAACCTCACCATGTCACAGCAATCTTCAGCCTACAACATGGACCCAGCAGAGGTCAGTCAGGTCAAGAATATTGTAACCCACCAAGGAGCACTGCTGGGGCGGCAGCAAGAACAACTCTTCCAGATATCAGAAACCCTCCGGGCAATTACCGACTCCCTCCAGCCACAGTCCAACCCCAACCCAGGAGCAGCCAATGTCCAAGTCTCATCACCCAGTGCTACAGGCGTTGCCGTAGTTCCTCCAGGGAACCTCCACCGGGAACCCAATATCCCAGCCCCTGAGTGGTATGACGGCCACCCTGGAGGATGCAAGGGGTTCCACATCCAGTGCTCTCTGGTGTTTGAGCTACTGTCCTTCTCGTTCCACACTGATAGGGCTAATATCGCCTATATAATCTCTCTACTCTCGGGCAAGGTCCTGGAGTGGGAAATGGTGGTGTGGGAACAGCAGCCACCATCCTGCAGCTCCATATTAGCCTTCGCTGCGACAAGTCTTCGACCACCCAGTCGGCGGACGAGAAGCGGCCAGCCGACCGTTCAACATCCGCCAAAGGGCCAGACCAGTGGCTGACTTCGCCATTGAGTTCCGCACCCTCGCTGCCGAGAGTGGATGGCTTTTCACCAGGGGTTGTCTAACTCCATTAAGGATGAACTGGCCTCTCGGGAACTGGGAGAGGACATCAAGTCCCTGATAATGCTGGCAATCAGGATAGATGGCCGCCTCTGAGAACGCGAGACATCGCTTTTTGACACCACCCCAGTGCCCTGGTTTTCTGAGCACCCCAAGCACCCCGAACCCAGCATTGAGGAGCCCATGCAGCTGGGATGCACACATCTGAGCCCACAGGAGCGTGACAGGCACACATGCACGAAGTCTGCTGCCTCTACTGCGGAAGCTCGGCCATCACCGTGCTACATGCCCAGAGCTGACTGGAAACCGCCAGGGACAAGGGGAGACCCTGACGAGCTGTGCAGTTACCCCCTGGCTACCTATTCACCATCTGTCACTACCCGCAACCCTCCACTGGGACAACCGTCAGCACCAGATTAAAGCCTTTGTGGACTCCAGGGACTCAGATAATTTCATTGATCAGGACTTCACCAGAGAATTACAAATCCCCTGCGTGAAATATACAATCTCTCTGCAGATTCAAGCCCTCGATGGATGCCCCATTGGCTCCAGTCAGGTGTAATATCAGACCAAGCCCATTCTACTGCAGGTTGGGGTGAATCACTCTTAGTTTTCTTTTGATCACGGCTCCCGAGAACCTTGGCTAGCACTACATAACCCACTACTCTCCTGGTCCACGGGACACATACTAGACTGGGGAAAGAACTGCCAGACTAAATGTCTAAGACCACCACCTAGAGCCTCGCCGCATCCCCCTGCATCCATTGAAGACCAAGACTTCTCCGTTCTCCCTCCCGAATACTTCGTCCTCCGGGAGGCCTTCAGTAAGAGGCAAGCCACCACCCTCTCTCCTCATCGTCCATACAACTGCGCCATAGAACTCCTACCTGGCTCCACCACTCCTCGGGGCCGTCTTTACTCCCTCTCTATCCCTGAAGCTGCAGTCATGGACAATTACATCCGGGAGTTGCTGGAGGCAGGTTTCATTCGCTCCTCAGAAGGATGGAGGTCTGCGTCCCACCATCGACTACCGAGGGTTAAACAGGATCACAACTAAGAACCGTTACCTCCTACCCCTTCTGTCCGCCGCCTTGGAGCTGGACCAGGGGGCCCAATTCTTCACCAAACTGGATCGCTGCAACGCTTACAATCTGGTCAGAATCAGGGAGGGAGATGAATGTAAAACTGCCTTTAACATCCCTAGTAGCCACTATGAGTATTTAGTCATGCCATTCGGATTATCAAACTCACCGGCAGTCTTCCAAGCATTGGTCAATGACACTCTTAGGGATATGTTGAATTGGTTCATCTTTGTTTACCTCGACGACATCCTGATCTTCTCCAAGACCCTTCTGGAACACATCCTGCACGTCTGCCAAGTCCTGAGACACCTCCTGCAGAGTCAACTATATGTCAAGATTGAGAAGTGTGAGTTCCATGTATCCCAAGTCTCTTTCCTGGGCCACATCTCTACCGCCAGCATCCAAATCGACCCTGTTAAGGTTAGGACGGTTACTGACTGGCCCTGCCCCGCCTCACTCAAACAAGTCCAGCGGTTCCTCGGGCTTGCCAATTTTTGCAGGCATTTTTACAGAACTTTGGTACGATGGCAGCGCCTCTCACAGCCCTAACCCGCAAGACCCAGACCCGTTTTGGCTGGACTCCCGAGGCTGACAGGCCATTTATGGAGCTCAAGGGACGTTTCACCTCTGGACCCATCCTCATTCATCCGGATCCTATTCGCCCCTTCGTGGTAGAGGTGGATGCCTCCGACACTGGAAGAGGGGCGGTCCTTTCACAGCGGAACGAGGGGGACAAGAGAATGCACCCATGTGCCTTCCCAAGCTGTTCTCGCCAGCGGAACGCAACTACGATGTAGGCAACTGGGAGCTCTTGGCAGTCAAGTGGGCCCTTGAGGGGTGGAGACACTGGTTAGGGGGACACCTCATCCTTTCATGATCTGGACAGACCATAAGAACTTGGTCTCCATTCAAGAAGCCAAGAGGTTGAACGCTTGCCAGGTTAGGTGGGCTCTGTTTTTTAACAGGTTCAACTTCACTAGCCTATCGCCTGGGATCCAAGAAGCAGATGCCCTGTCCTGCCAACACGATGTCTCTAATGAGGAGAGGGACACCGAGCTCATCATCCCCATCTCCCACATTGTGGCTCCTGTGTTATAGAGTATAGAGATCACGGTACAACAAGTCCAGACCCGAGAACCTGACCCCGGCGGGGGTCCCACTAACAGACTTTATGTTCCGCGATCAGCCTGTTCTCGAGTGCTAAAATGGGGACACTCCTCTAAATTAACTGGGCTTCCAGGGATTAATTGGATACTGGAGTTCCTTAGGCGGAAATTCTGGTGGCCCAACATAATTGAGGATGTGAGATCATTGGTTGCGGCCTGTTTCACCTGTGCCCAAAGCAAGTCCTCATGACAGCAACCGGCTGGGTTGCTGCAACCTCTGCCCATCCCCAGCCGGCCCTGGTCCCACCTGTCCATAGACTTTATCACAGGGGTACCTCCATCCCAAGGTCTTAACACTATCCTGGTAGTCGTTGATCGGTTCTCCAAGGCAGCCGATTTCATTGTCTTACCCAAGTTGCCCTCAGCGAAAGAGACCGCTGATCTCATGATTACCCATGTCTTTTGACTACACGGACTTCCCCAGGACATTGTCTCGGATCATGGGCCCTAGTTCGTCGCATGGTACTGGAAAGCCTTCTGCCCCTGTCGGGGAAATCGGTGAGTCTCTCCTTGGAGTTCCACCCACAGTCGAATGGGCAAACAAAGCGGGCCAACCAGCAGTTGGAGGAGTTCCTCCGCTGTTTCGTCTCCACCCAGGCCAGCAACTGGAGCAAGTTCCTTGTCTGGGCGGAGTATGCTCACAACACACTGCCAAACTCATCCACTGGACTGTCGCCATTCGAGTGTCAGTTCCCCCCCCCTGTTTCCTGAACAAGATGCCTAAGCAGTGGTGCTATCAGCCGAGGCGTTTCTTCGACGATGTTGACGGCATGTGTGTTAACCATCAGAAGATTGTTTTGGAGATTCCCTTCCACGTGTTGCAATCTGAGTGTAACAATGACACTGTGAGTTGAGAAGCAGGTGCAGGTGAAACGTTTAATAAAACAACAAACATGAAAACAAGACAGCGTAACAGTAGCGATATAGCATGAACACAGGAACAATACTGACTGAGGAAGGAACCCAAAGGAGTGACAGATAAAGGGAAGGTAATCGGGGAGGTAATAGAGTCCAGGTGAGTATCCTAACAATCTGCAGGTGCGCGTAATGATGGATGCCAGGTGTGCATACTGATGAATCAAATCAAATCAAAACACATTTTATTTGTCACATGCGCCGAATGCAACAGGTGTAGACCTTAGTCAACAGTGAAATGCTTAATTACAAGCCCTTAACCAACAATGCAGTTTTAAGAAAATGCAACAAAAAAAGTATGAGATAAGAATAACCTAATTAAAAAGCAGCAGTAAAATAACAATAGCAGGGCTATGTACAGGGGGTACCGGTACAGAGTCAATGTGCAGGTGTCGAGGTAATTGAGGTCATAGATAATAACAGAGTAGCAGCAGCGTAGAAGAGGGAGGGGGTCAATGAAAATAGTCTGGGTAGCCATTTGATTACATGTTCAGGAGTCTTATGGCTTAGGGTCGAAGCTGTTTAGAAGACTCGGCGCTCCGGTACCACTTGCCGTGTGGTGGCAGAGAGAACAGTCTATGACTAGGGTGGCTGGAGTCTGACAATTTTTAGGGCCTTCCTCTGACACTGCCTGGTATAGAGGTCCTGGATGGCAGGAAGCTTGGCCCCGGTGATGTACTGGGCCGTACGCACTACCCTCTGCAGTGCCTTGTGGTCGGAGTCCGAGCAATTGCCACACCAGGCAGCGATGCAACCTGTCAGGATGCTCTTAATGATGCAGCTGTCAAACCTTTTGAGGATCTGATCTTTTCAGTCTCCTGAGGAGGAATAGGTTTTGTCGTGCTCTCTTCACTACTATCTTGGTGTGCTTGGACCATGTCCGTTTGTTGGTGATGTGGACGCCAAGGAACTTGAAGCTCTCAACCTGCTCCACTGCAGCCCTGTCGATGACAATGGGGGAGTGCTCGGTCCTCCTTTTCCTGTAGTCCACAATAATCTCCTTTGTCTTGATCACGTTGAGGGAGAGGATTTTGTCCTGGCACCACACGGTCAGGTCTCTGACCTCCTCCCTATAGGCTGTCTCATTGTTTTCAGTGATCAGGCCTACCACTGTTGTCATCTGCCAACTTAATGATGGTATTGGAGTCGTGCCTGGCCGTGCAGGGAGTACAGGATGGGACTGAGCACGCACCCCTGAGGGGCCCCCATGTTGAGGATAAGCGTGGCGGATGTGTTGTTACCCACCTTTACCACCTGGGGGCAGCCTGTCAGGAAGTCCAGGATCCAGTTGCAGAGGGAGGTGTTTAGTCCCAGGGTCCTTAGCTTAGTGATGAGCTTTGAGGGCAATATGGTGTTGAACGCTGAGCTGTAGTCAATGAATAGCATTCTCACATAGGTGTTCCTTTTGCCCAGCTGTGAAAGGGCAGTGTGGAGTGCATTAGAGATTGCCTCATCTGTGGATCTGTTGGGGTGGTATGCAAATTGGAGTGGGTCTAGGGTTTCTGGGATAATGGTGTTGATGTAGGCCATGACCAGCCTTTCAAAGCATTTCATGGCTACATGAATACCTTAGTATTCTTGGGCACACGGACTATGGTGCTCTGCTTGAAACATGTTGGTATTACACACTCAGACAGGGAGAGATTGAAAATGTCAGTGAAGACACTTGCCAGTTGGTCAGCGCATGCTCGGAGTACACATCCTGGTAATCCGTCTGGCCCTGCGGCCTTGTGAATGTTGTCCTGTTCACAGGTCTTACTCACATCGGCTGCGGAGAGAGTGATCACACAGTCATCCGGAACAGCTGATGCTCTCATGCATGTTTCAATGTTACTTGCCTCGAAGCGAGCATAGAAGTGTTTTAGCTCGTCTGGTAGGCTCGTGTCACTGGGCAGCTCTCGGCTGTGCTTCCCTTTGTAGTCTGTAATAGTTTGCAAGCCCTGCCATGTCAGACTGAGGGACACCTGAGAGAGGCAAAGCCTGAAACCTTTTGTCGTCTTCACTTCTTTGTGTACCGAGCTCTGGTTGCGAGCTTGGTTGCTTGGTTGGGTACTCATTCTGTAGCGCGTGACCGTTCTGGAATTCTTCCAAATGGTACCTAAGGGTGGTATTCCTTAATCTAGACACGTGAGTGTCGCACTGTCTCCGTTCAGCCTCATACTTATCCGTCATGGTTTGCAGGTAGAGATCTTGAGTGCGGAGCGAGCAATTGAGTGATGAGATTTCCTCCGCTTGTTTAGAAATATATATTTTTCATCTTTCTCGCCTTGGTTCTCTCAAAAATCATTTGATCAGCAACTTCAATGAGTTCCTCTGTTTTTTCATCCAACTTGGTCATGGTGTTCCTTAATTGAAAGTTTGGTTTGCGGCATTTGGACTAGAACATTCCTTCTTTGAGTGTTGATAACATGCATGCAGTTTTGATTAACAAGTTGTGCGTCCCTGTTTGTAGAAAACTTGCGTACTATTGTTTGTACAGATGAACATGGTACCTTCAGGCATTTGGAAATTGCTCCCAAGGATGAACCAGATTTGTGGAGGTCTACAATTGTTTTTCTGAGGTCTTGGCTGATTTCTTTTGATTTTCCCATGATGTCAAGAAAAGAGGCACTGAGTTTGAAGGTAGGCCTTGAAATATATCCACAGGTACACCTCCAATTGACTCAAATGATGTCAATTAGCCTATCAGAAGCTTCTAAAGCTATGACATCATTTTCTGGAATTTTCCAAGCTGTTTAAAGACACAGTCAACTTAGTGTATTTAAACTTCTGACCCACTAGAATTGTGATACAGTGAATTATAAGTGAAATAATCTGTCTGTAAACAATTGTTGGAAAAATTACTTGTGGCAGGTACAAAGTAGATGTCCTAACCGACTATAGTTTGTTAACAAGAAATTTGTGGAGTGGTAGAAAAACGAGTTTTAATGACTCCAACCTAAGTGTATGTAAACTTCCGACTTCAACTGTATGTTCATATAAAGGTAGTCAATATAACTTGGAACATGTTGAATCCGCTTAAAAAAGATGCCAAGTTCCATGGGGGTACAATAAGGATGATATTTCATGATAATGTACAGTACCAGTCAAAAGTCTGGACACACTCTTGGCATTCTCTCAACCAGCTTCATAGTCACCTGGAATGCATTTAAATTAACAGGTGTGCTTTGTTAAAAGTTAATTGTGGAATTTCTTTCCTTAATGCATTTGAGGCAATCAGTTGTGTTGTGACAAGGTAGGGGTGGTATACAGAAGATAGCCCTATTTGGTAAAAGACAAAGTCCATATTAGGGCAAGAACAGCTCAAATAAGCAAAGAGAAACACTTTACGACATAAAAGATTTTTCTTTTTCAAGAACAAGTTTCTTCAAGTGCAGACGCAAAAACCATCAAGCTCTATAACGAAACTGGCTCTCATGAGGACCGACACAGGAAATGAAGACCCAGAGTTACCTCTGCTGCAGAAGATATGTTCATTAGAGTTAACTGCACCTCAGACTGCAGCCCAAATAAATGCTTTACAGAGTTCAAGTAACAGACACATCTCAACATCAACTGTATAGAGGAGACTGCATGAATCAGGCCTTCATGGTCAAATTGCTGCAAAGAAACCACTACTAAAGGACACCAATAAGAAGAAGAGACTTACTTGGGCCAAGAAACACGAGCAATAGACATTAGACCGGTGGAAATCTGTCCTTTGGTCTGATGTGTCTAAATTTGTGATTTGTGAGATGCAGAGTAGGTGTGTGGTTCCCGCATGTGTGGTTCACACTGTGAAGCATAGAGGAGGAGGTGTGATGGTGTGGGGGTGCTTTGCTGGTGACACTGTGATTTATTTAGAATTCAAGGCACACTTAACCAGCATGGCTACCACAGCATTCTGCAGCGATACGCCATCCCATCTGGTTTACGCTTAGTGGGACGATCATTTGTTTTTCAACAGGACAATGACCCGACACACCTCCAGGCTGTGTAAGGGCTATTTGACCAAGAATGAGAGTGATGGAGTGCTGCATCAGATGACCTGGCCTCCACAATCACATGACCTCAACCCAATTTAGATGGTTTGGGATGAGTTGAACCATAGAATGAAGGTAAAGCAGCCAACAAGTGCTCAGCAAATGTGGGAACTACTTCAAGACTGTTGGAATAGGGATTCCAGGTGAAGCTGGTTGAGAGAATACCAAGAGTGTGCAAAGCTGTCATCAAGGCAGTGGGTTGAAGAATCTAACATATTAAATATATTTTGATTTGTTTAATACTTTTTTGGTTACTACATGATTCCATGTGTTATTTCATAGTTTTGATGTCTTCACTATTATTCTACAATGTAGAAAATAGTACAAATAAAGAAAAACCCTTGAATGAGTAGGTGTGTCCAAACTTTTGACTGGTACTGTCTATAGGGGACAAGAATACCGTTATATGCCTTTCGCCAAACACACATATCGCTAAACGATTACTGGTACAGTTTCAACATGATGATCCTCTCCTCATTTGGACCCACATAATGCGCATGCATCGATATTATCTAGGATGCACCTGTTTGAACACTAGTTAGGTTTCCATCCAATCGGCGACAGACTTTCATGCAAATGTAACAAAATATGCATAAAGAAAATATGCTAATTTTCCCGCCAGTGGTGTGTTTCCACCAAACGGACTTGTTGCGGATAGAAATCAGTGTGTGATGATGTAGTCCACACAAAATGTCATTTCTCTCTTAAGTTTTCATGTATCACATAAAAATCTAAAGTTCTATTTGTTTCCATTGTATTTTCAACTTTACCCATAGTTTTATCACAAAAAGTGTTTTGCGTTAAATAGCAAATGTGGTTCCCATCAGCTCCCGAGTGGCGCAGCAATCTAAGGCACCGCATCTCAGTGCAAGAGGCGTCACTATAGTACCCGGTTCGAATCCAGGCTGTATCACATCCGGTTGTGATTGGGAGTCCAATAGGGCGGCACACAACTGGCCCAGCGTCGTTGGGGTTTGGCCGGAGTAGGCCGTCATTGTAAATATTACTTTTTTTTCCTTAACTGACTTGCCTAGTTAAATAAAGGTTTAATATAAAAAACAAATGTGCCTACTCTAGTCGTGGCATGTGTGCTGTAGTCAACAGCTCGCAGATACAGTGCAGGTAGGCTGTGCGGTTAGGCAAGTCTACATGATGATATTATTACGGATAACAGTGAGAATATTTTTAGGGGGGTCAATTGGCAGTCAAGCATCGATCCTCATGCCACCATAATGAGACCCGAGATAATTATTGGAAAGGAGCATCAATATCAACATGCACTTTCACCACCCTGTGGATTTCATCGTAAGTTATTTCATCCGTAGCCTAATAAACTGCATGGTTTCCCAAGTCGTAGTGGGAAGACCACAGACCATATCATGACTTCAAGTAGGATTTTTTCACAGACATTTCTCGCATAATACATTTTACCGAACAAACAAATGATTTGTCGGCATTTATAACATTTTCCCGAAACATCCTGTTTCCATCACAGCTGTCGTGATTTTTCAATACGGTATAAAAACTGTGGATGGAAATGTGGTTACTTTTAATAGAAATGTACACTTATGCACCTGAACCTCCTGCTGAATCTCAGCAGTTAACACCACTACGCTATATTTCTACACAGATCATTCAGAAGAAATGGTCAGTTTGACTTGTATGCATGCGGTGGCCATTCTAATTAAAACTTGTCTCCAGTACTGAGGAACCTTGAGCAAGATGGAGAGCAGGTTCAATAGCACTCAGCAGCCAGGTGTTTGTTTGCACCACTTCACATCAAAAAAGTCTCATCCAGTATAGACACCGAAATGGCCTTCTGCGCTTTGATCTCGCCGCCAAGCGATGAGGTGTTGTAGAAAACCAAGTTATCCTGTTTTCACGTTTGAGATGTGTGAAGACATTGGCTGAAAGAATTTGAAATATTTGTCACGATAGATAAATAATACCAATCTGAAAAGGAAATCGATAGCTGGAAAGGATAGAATGTATGGTATGCATAGTGCATGATACTTGCATATGCATTTCTCAAAACAAAAGATGGAGTTTTGCTTAAGACGGTGGGGTGACAGATTGATGGTCAGAGTCCACTTGGCCCTCAGCTGTAGAGTGTCTGCCTCTATCATACAGAGCCAGATTTCACTGACTGGGGTTCAGAGGTCAAGGATAGGTGACACACAGCCATACCCTGGACACCCTCCAAACCGTGGCTTTGTCCCAAATTGCACCATATTCTCCATATAGTGCACTGGTCAAAAACAAATAATGTCGCTCAAACAGAAGGGGGAACTAACAAAGAGTCACTGACAACAACCAAAACGAAACAGGTGGGATTTTAGGAGGGGTTCTGAAAGACACTCATGGGGGTGCCCACTGAAAGTTGACTAACAACAACAACTGGAACCTAAAAGACACCGACCATGAGCCGCCACCAAACTTGGCGCAAAACAAATTCAGACAAAGGATTGTTTGTCTAGACATCAAAATAGGAATAGCCAACTAAAGGTGTTAACGCTCTGCATCTAACAAGACAACTGGAGTACTGGGCCAGCCACTCTTAAATAGCACCTGGGCCAGCACAGATGAAACACCTTCCCACTAATGAGATGAACAAGACACCACAGGTGTAACACATACTGACTAACGATGTGACACCAATCGGTACGTCCTAAGTGCTAACGTACTAAAGTCCAACCTCAAAACATAAATGGAAAAACCAAAGCCTGTAATAATATCCAATTCCCTCTCTTCTCTCTGTCTGAGTCACTGCTTTAACAGAATGTCAATAACAATGCAGGAAGGTTGAATTAGTCTCCAGTATCTCTGCTCTCCTCTCTCTCCCCTCCTTGACCCTCTTTCTTCACTGTCATTGACGTCTAGAGTTTAAGTACTCAGGTTGTGCTGTAGAGATGACTGGTTTCTCCCCAGTGTACAGTTAGCCAGTGCACTAGCACTAACAGTCAGTCCCCGTCCAACCCTCCATCTCACCACCTCCCACTTCTTCATCCCCCTCCTCCCTTTTTCTCTCTCTCCCCTTCTCTCTCCTTCACTCTCTCACTTGGCTTCATATTGATCTGAATTCCTTTGTTTCTTATTGATCCACCACTCCACCCTCTGCCGCATTAAACAAACATAAAGACACACACACACACTCTGGAAAAGCACACACACACCCACTCACATAGGACATATGTGAACTGCGTCAATGCATGCACGTTGTGAAGACAGGTCTGTATCTGAATTGTATTTAATGGAAATACCACTATGCATGCATAAATATGCACTCACTCAGTGCTATTCCCGTCAATGTGTGTATGTCTCTATCTCTCTCTGTCCCACACACACCTGCGGACACACTTAAAAAGGTCTCTCCTAAATGATCAGACAAGCAAATGACACAGAATGGAGACCAGATTCCATATTGACCCAACACTCCAGAGCTGAATTGAAAACAGAGTCAGACCTTGCAGGTAACACAATTAGGCTAAAGCTGCTGTTCATTTTTCAGTGTTGACGTTTTTGAAGGGGCTTTACATTTTTGTTTAGTGTTGCATTGTCATTGTTGTTTTTTGGCAACACTGGCACCACACATACAATTCATTCATAGAAGGATGTCTACACTCTTAGAAAAAAAAGAGAACCTTTTGAAGAACCCGTTTTAGTTCCATACTGTAGAACCATTTTGGTTCCAGGTAGAACTCTCTTGGGTTCCATGTTGAATCCTTTCCACAGAGGGTTCTACATGGAACCCAAACTGGTTCTCCTATGGGGACAGCCGGAGAACCTCTTTGGGACCCTTTTTTTCTAAGAGTGTAGTATGCATGGGGAAGTATGAAGGACACAAGTGAAAACTCAATGAGTATCCAGACCGAGATTCACTTGAAAATACACTTTAAGAAACATCAATATTTTAGGCTCAACTTCCTTCTTGCTGATTCAGAGCCAGAATGATGCGTCTCTGATAATGACCCCCTGACAGGTTGTCTTACCTGCCAAACCATCCCCCCTCACAATCTCTGGTTGGTGGCATCAAGTTGCCGTAACACCTGACTGTTTAGCCTGGTCTTTGACCTACTTTAAGGGCATGCTGAGCTCAATCTTACATCTCCAGCCATGGTTTAAATTCCAAGGGATGGGAGAGGCAGGGGAAGGGGCAACAGTTCCTCTGGTGATGTTAGATCAAAACACACTGCAGGCAACACTGATCTCTTACTGAAGGCATGCTTCCCATCTGAAACAGTTTGGAGCAGTTTGTGCATATATTAGGATGACATTTTGTGTCGTTCGTTTTGTCCTTCGGCAAGGGTTTTTTCAGCTGTTCGTGCACACAAAAATGTTTGAGGCAAACCGAAGTTCGGAAGTTACGTTTTGTGACGTTTTTGTTGGTTTTGGCCTTCGACAAGTTTTTTTTTTGTTAGGGCTGTTCGGAAGGCGAAGTCTACGCCCCTTCATGGTCAACAGTAAGGATTACTCAATGAAGAGTTTGTTGTCATTCAAAGATGGACGACTCGTTTTCATATACATTTTTTCATTTGAGAAATACTGCACCAAACATCCTAGTTAAATATAAAATGTGCGACTAAGATTTCCTTGGCAAAAATGTAAAAGTGAATGACTTATCTTGACTATTTTGAGGAAGTATATACTGGCTACGCGTCTCCAGATTGACAAACGGTACTAAGGATGCTTTTTTCCCTTGTTTTTTTTAAGCCAAGTTGTTTTCAAGCGAAGGTCGAAGGTATGCAAGCGCACTCGTTTGGGTTCACCGCACCGAGTTCAGCTAGGTGCCAGCTGAACCGAAGCATGCAGAGGCCTTAAGTGCATGCAAACACTGTGTTGAGATGTAATAATTATTGCATTTGTTTGGCTCACTACTATTTAATTTATAATGTCGGATTGTGTTGTTCATCATTGTTAATGTATTATTCATCACTATTGTCTTAAAGCATCTCTTCATGGCTTTGTATGTCATGTTCTATTCAGTCTTTGTCAATAGCACAACATCATTGTAATATTTTCACTCTTCCATTTTCCCTTTCATTATCTACACAGATAATATTGCGGATATACTCTGTTTCCTGACTACAATATGTAACTTTTTGGTCAACCTGACCAAATTGACATAGAAATGTGTGTTATAGATCTTTCATTCCCATTGAAGGCAAGTCTAATAAGCTGTAGATATGTTCTATGTGTGCTATTTCTATTCTTCCCGTTCTGAAGTTTAGTTTTTGCTCTTTTGCTTGGGTTTCGTACACCAGCTTCAAACAGTTAAATATACAATATTTTTGCTAATGGAAAATATATTTCACAGCGGTTTAGATGGTACAATGATTCTCTACACAATGACTGCTTGTTTTGTCAAAAACTGAAATTAGGCTAACTATTAGAATTGTAGTGATTTCTGCATAGTTTATCTTTAAGACTATGAGCTATTATGTTTTCGGTTCAATGGGTTTACTCTACTATTGTTATTTATTGTTCAAAGATTTGCTTCACAAATGTTTAGCTTACATTATTCAATGCTCTATGTTTCCATCGGAAATAGCACTGGACAAGGTCAGGTCTGAACTGTGGACATATGAATTGATTTATTAATAGATAATAATAAACAGCCTATTCTCTGTTGCTTTCAGGAATGCTGTGGTCTACTCTTGTCTTGAGTCCGTGGAAACTTCCCACTAAGGAGGAACAATGGAAAGAATTTCAGTCCAGCCTCAGTAAGGTAAAGCTGCCTCCAATCTTTCTCTCTCTCACCCTTTTTTTCACACCCTCTTTTTCTCTTTCCCTCTCTCGTTCTCTCTTTGTCTCCTCTCTCTCTCTCAGACACACACACACACACACACACACACACACACACACACACACACACACACACACACACACACACACACACACACACACACACACACACACACACACACACACACAGAGCGAGAGAGACACACAGAAACACGCACATATACACACATATGTGAATGTTCTGGCAACTTCAAATCTCTTTTCACTCACAAACACTCCCACTAGTAGCTATTTCAAACAGATGGTAGAATATCTCATTTACATAAAACATCAAATAATGAGCTATATCAACTTTTTCAATGGGCTATATTAGAATTGGGTACAAGTACATTGACTTACATAGGCTACAAAAACACATGTTCCACACGTGCACTCACAGGATTGGCACAATACCCATAGCAACTGAAAACTGCGCCATAGTAACTATTGGGCATCTTGCCAAGCCATTGAGGTTGCCAGGCAGTGTCAGTGTTCCCATGGTAACATCTTATGCTGCCTTTGTAAATATGGGAGAGAGAAATGGGGGAAGAGAATAGAGGGGTGGGAACTACTACAGCATCTCGTATCATCTTGAGAAAGCTAATCATTTATGGTCTGGGAGAAGCAGATACTTACCCTGGCCTTGAATCAAGTTGCCATCTGGCTGAAGAGGGAAAGTTTGTCTGTGGGGTGGTCTGAGCCTTGATCTCCCATACAGAGAACCAGACCCAAACTCTAACAAGGACAAGGGACTGAATATGACTCCGGAGAGGAGTATAACACATTCCAGCATCCTCCCCAACGTCTAACGGTCACATAAACACACTCTTATAAAAGTTCTGAAAATAAAAGGGAAAATAATTACCACATATCCACACAGTATACACAGTTTATACTCCCACCTGCCTCCGCTCTGGTGAGGTAATGCGTGTCACGTCGAATTGCCGTCCAACTCAATCTGCTTTTCCAGTTAGAAGACAATGATAGATTGAGTCAAGACTCTCCACTCAACAATTTATTTGTTGCCATGCAGACTTCATGGACTCTGCTCTCTGGCTGTCTGGGTACACAGTGGCTTAGTTGTCTGTCACTCAAATCACAGTGGAGACATGTTAAGTCTTAATAAGACCTGTCATTTTTTTTTTAAGTGTGTCAAAGGTGTATCTGTCACCTGAGCTCATTATTTTTAGCTTTGTATCACTTTCTCAGTGATTGACAAAGATCAGACTGGCACGTTTGATACCAATGCAGCTGTCACGTCGCTCTAGTGTCTCTATCCAGTCAAGTCAGAAGCATATAAATTCAAAATCTTTTGTTTTGCGTTCCCTCCCTGTTAAGTCAAACTGTGTTTTAAATGTATTATCTTCCTCAAATCTCATTTAAGACTTTGTCAATCTCTCAACTTTTGACTACAAGAACAGATGTTACGTTTATTCTTTTAACAAACAAACAAGCTTTGGTTACTTTTTTTCTTTCTCTCTCCTTATATCCTTAATGGATAAAAAAAATGTAACTGCTGGTTACTCAAAAGGGGGCCAATGTCCTTCTATCTTCAGTGAATATCCAGTGGGACACTGTTTGCGTCCCAAAAGGCACCCTATTCCTTATGTAGTGCACTACTCTCGGCCCTGGTCAATGGCTGTGCACTATGTTGGGAAAAGGGTGTCATTTGGGACGTAGACACTGTTAGTTACAGAGACGGGCTGGGAGGGAGCCACCCATTGTGAAACAGCTGGAAAGTTTGACCATCCATCAGTCAACTGTGCAGTGCCAAATTTGGATTCTGTCGACGGATGTGCTTCCTTCTCTCACCTTAACAAGCCCAACTCTGGTGTCTGGTGCAAAGTCACAGATTCCCAGACAGAGCCTAATAAGTGCATGTACTGTCACTCTCTGAATATACAGAGAGGAATTTCTAATTCTTTATTATATCTAAATATTCTTCATCAATATTTGTCTTGACGGTGGAGCTCTATGCTACGATCCTCCGACCCTCCCAATTAATTTGGTGTCAACCAAGTTGTTTGAATAGTCATCTACAATAGCTTCACATAACCCCAAACCATCTTGGGTTCATAAACCATAGACTGGCATCCAACGCAAGGGCTTTCCATCAGGCTTACACTGGCACACAAACACACACACAAACAGACTGGCAGAGAAATGGCATTGGCACAACCATGCCGCATACACACGTGATTCGACTACGAATGAGACAGTGAGAGAGATTGAAAGGAGAGGAGCGGAATCAAGGGGATGAAGAAGGGAGACCTGTATGAAAAGAGAGATTGTCCAACAACAAAAAGAGCTGGAAAAGATTTCTCAGACAAATGTTTAGCAATGAAGGACAACTGAGAGGCACTTAGAGACCGGGGAAGCCGGCCAATGAAAGCGAATGAAGGGTAGACGGGCTTTGTGGGGTAGACTGAAGGAGAAAGAGAAGTGGCGAATGGGGTTTGCAGTTGGATGCCATCCAAAATGAGTTAAAAAAAGAAAAAGATTACGATCTGTAATGTCTCCACTGATCATACTTTTCATAATAGGTTTGACATTGGCACTAAATCTATTGAAGGGCATAAAAGTTGGTCTTTCCCACCTGATATATCTGTGTAATATATCAAACGAAGGGTAGACTCAGATAGCTGGCTCTGGTGATGGCATTTATGCTCATACATAGGCCTAGACAAAAAGCCACTGACGTAATTGTCGCAATACGAATTTCCCAGTCAATATGCATCAGTTGACATGAAACCTTGTTCCCGCGCCTCAACCTTTTGGTCAACAGAAATTCAGTAAGGCTTTAGCTAGCCAACTCAGAAGTGAAGGATGTTTTTTTTTTTGGCGCATTAACCAAGCTGAATGGGGAGCCTAGCAAAGCTGTGTAGCTATCAAGTAATCAGTGAGTCCTTCAGGCACAAAGGAAGAGTGTCAAAACACCACCATTGACTTCCAACAACAGCCAATTTACTGCTGTTATCGGAGAGGAAAAGATCTGCACCTCACTCTGCAGTCTGTACTCGCCTATCAAAATCAGCTCCCTATGTTGTGCAGTGAGAGAGACTGACCTAATGTTGAGCTGTAGATCTGCACCTCCCTCTGCAGTCTGTACGCGCCTATCAAAATCAGCTCCCTATGTTGTGCAGTGAGAGAGACTGACCTAATGTTGAGCTGTAGATCTGCACCTCCCTCTGCAGTCTGTACGCGCCTATCAAAATCAGCTCCCTATGTTGTGCAGTGAGAGAGACTGACCTAATGTTGAGCTGTAGATCTGCACCTCCCTCTGCAGTCTGTATGCGCCTATCAAAATCAGCTCCCTATGTTGTGCAGTGAGATAGACTGACCCAATGTTGAGCTGTAGATCTGTAACCCATGATTACTCATATTTTACAAATAAAAAATCTAACCTGGATCTACCATCAGGGCAAGTATTGCTTCATTGATCAGAGAAGGGAGTATATTATATTAGTACATATTATACTCCCTGTTTTGGGCACTCCCATATGATTATTAAGACAGAATGTCTACTGATACAATAACTCATGCTGTGGTGATTGAACGAGTGTGCTAAAAGAAGATATCTAGCATCATCATTTCCAAATCACTTCACTCTATGTCTTGATAATTCTTGTGTCACAATCTTATTGCCATCAGTTGATAGTCTAGTGAAGAGTGATCCTACAGACCTTTTTACCTGAGTAAAGTGATGATTATCAGTTCACAAAGAGAGACAATACTTCTGATGTTTTTTTTTGTGGGAGAAGAAGGAGAAAGGATGAGACTGAACTCAGCATTTCTAGACTGCTTTAGAATAATGAAGTATTCTCAGTATTCAAGGGGGTGAAGATTTTGGATGCACCACATTATTGTTTAAGTACGTCAGACAGACTGCAGGTAGAGTGCCTGGCTTTGTGCTGTAAGACAATGAAGGGGATGCGTCCCAAATGGCACCCTATTCCCTTTATAGTGCACTACTTTTGACCAGATCTGGCACTATAAAGGGGATAAAGTACCATTTGGGACGTAACCAAGGTCTTGCCATAAGTGAGTTGAAGGGGGAGGGGATGTCTTGAAGGTTCAATCACGTACCACAAGAGGGAGACAATACCACAGAAATGCACTGGGTGGATGCATTTCCTAACCCTCGCGCATTTTTTTTATCACTTTGGAATCTGAACATTTCATCATGATACCATGTACAATGTTAGGATATAAGTTAACAAACCTTTCTGGAATTTTTTTTATTTTATTTTTTAATTCAGGATGACTTTCGAACCAATATTGAATTGTATGATGAATCGGGTGAAAAACATACTGTATTTAGAGTAAAAATACTGAAAGGACAGACCATTAAAGAGATGGACAGTCATTCTGTCAGGAAACTCCAGCAGGGACCCTGCTCTAAGAGGGCTCTGCAGTGTGAGGTAGTTGGTTGTATTGTTTCGCATAATAAACAGCCTGGAGATAACTGTACAACCTTCTAGCTTTCCCTGCGGTGTCACCAATACATCATCCAATGGACCCCTTCACTCAACTCCCCTGTGGTAAGTATGAAGAGTTGACTAAAGACCCCACAACAGTTCTGGACATTTAGACAGAGTGGGCCATTTAGAAAGTGTCAGCTCTACGCTACGACGCTCCATTAATCTTGCTTTTTAGTTCAGGACTAGGTTTAATCTGTGTCCAGGAAACCGCCCCTAAAAATACCTTTACTATGTATTCTGTCAATTTATAATGAACAATGTATAATGATGTGTAATACCACTGAGTAAGAAATGTGAAATAGGGCTGTGTCCCAAATGGCCGCCCCCAGGTGATGAAGGTAGGAAACAACACCTCCACTTTGCTGATCCTCAACACAGGTGCCCCACAAGGGTGCGTGCTCAGCCCCCTCCTGTACTCCCTGTTCACCCATGACTGTGTGGCTATGCACACATCCAACTCAATCATCAAGTTTGCAGACGAGACAACAGTAGTAGGCTTGATTACCAACAATGACGAGACAGCCTTCAGGGAGGAGGTGAGGGTTCTGGGAGTGTGGTGCCAGGAAAATAACCGCTCACCCAACGTCAACAAAACAAAGTAGCTGATCGTGGACTTCAGGAAACAGCAGAGGGAGCACCCCCTTATCCACATCGACAGGACCGCAGTGGAGAAGGTGGAAAGCTTCAGGTTCCTCGGCGTACACATTACTAACAAACTGAAATGGTCCACCCACACAGACAGTGTGATGAAGAAGGCGCAGCAGCACCTCTTCAACATCAGGAGGCTGAAGAAATTTGTCTTGGCACCTAAAACCCTCACAAACTTTTACAGATGCACAATTGAGAGCATCCTGTCGGGCTGTATCACTGCCTGGTACGGCAACTACACCGCAAGCAACTGCAAGGCTCTCCAGAGGGTAGTGAGGTCTGCACAAAGCATCACCGGGGGCAAACTGCCTGCCCTCTAGGACACCTACAGCACCCGATGTCACAGGAAGGCCAAAAAGATAATCAATGACAACAACCATCCGGGCCACTGCCTGTTCAACCTGCTACCATCCAGAAGGCGAGTTCAGTCCAGATGTATCAAAGCTGGGGCCGAGAAAATGAAAAACAGCTTCTATCTCAAACCATTAGACTGCTAAATAGCCATCACTAGCACATTAGAGGCTGATGCCTGTATACATAGACATGAAATCACTGGTCACTATAATAATGGAAAACTAGTCACTTTAATAATGTTTACATATTTTGCATTACTCATCTCATATGAATATACTGTATTCTATTATATTCTACTTTATCTTAGTCTATGCCGCTCTGACATTGATAATCTCATATGTATATATTCTTAATTCCATTCCTTTACTTAGATTTGTGTGTATTGTGTATACTGTTGTGAAAGTGTTAGGTATTACTTGTTATATTTTACTGCACTGTTGGAGCTAGAAACACAAGCATTTCGCTACACCCGCAATAACATCTGCCAAACACGTGTGACCAATAAAATTTGATTTGATTTTGATTTTATGTATTCCCTAAATAGTGCTGTACATTTGAACAGTGCCCATAGGGACGCAATCTATGTGTGCGATTGAATAAGGGGCATAAGAGGCCGATTAAGGCACATTATTTAGACTTTGAAAATGTTATTTGAATTTCATCCCAACATTAATATTTTTTTATAAACAAATACCCTAATGCAACCAAAATGTCAATTCGATTGAAATAGACATGGAATGACATAAGGACAATGGTATTCTCATTAATATATGCTGTTGACATCAGGGCTTTTGTTCCTGAATGTGAAACTCCAAAGGCACTTAGACAGTGAGGGAAATCCAGGCAGACATCAACATGGCATTTGGTGCAGCATGTGGACGTATAGAGGTTTTATCAATTATTCTCCTACACAGTTTGAGATTTCTCAACTGCGCTCTGTTAACTAGAGGTACACATACAATAACATAACCTAAACACCATTATCATGGTTTGTTCATGGTCACAGATTACAGTGTATTGCCCTTTTTATTGTTGCACTCCCCCATTGCCATGACAGGTTATGACAGCCTCTGGTCCCGTAATATAGAGCAAATGGAAATTTGTGATGCTTTTAACCATTTTGTCTCAGCTGGCCACCTTTTTGAAAGAATAGTTTCTGAGAATTCCTCTAATTTCTCTATAGGGAGTTTATTTAACTTGAAACAGACTGTACAGACAATCTTATTTTTTTCATTTCAAGTATTTTATGTCTGATATATTTAGTACCTTGCTAAAGATCGATGGGAAAAAATCCCCATGGGCTTACTACAGCTCTTTGCCCGACTCATTGTTGAATCATTAACCGTTATTTTTTACTTGACAATTGCTACTGGTGTTATCCCCTTCTGGAAAATGGTGGAGATCCTTCTGACTTGGATAACTTGGAAATTGGGCGATAGTTATCTTGCCTAGCCAAGGTATTAGAATCCCTGACCAACTCCCAGCCCTTGTTGATTTAAAACTTGTACTTACAGTAATGCGAGCAAAACTAAATATATGTTGCTCTCTAATTCACGCAAAGGAAATTCTCAGATGGACTAAACACAGTGCCTTCAGAAAGTATTCACACCCCTTGACTTTTTCCACAAAAGCAGACATTGAATATCCCTTTGAGCATGGTGAACACCTACAGAGTTTAATGGCTGTGATAGGAGAAAACTGGAGGACGGATCAACAATATTGTTGTTACTCCACAATACTAACCTAATTGACAGAGTATAACTTCTTATGGGCAGGTGGGACGGTAGCATCCGGTGAAATTGCAGAGCGCGAAATTCAAATTACAGAAATATAAATATTTAACATTCATGAAAATACAAGTATTATACATCAAAATTAAGCTTAACTTCTTGTTAATCCAGCCAATGTGTCAGATTGCAAAAAGGCTTTAGGGCGAAAGCACACCATGCGATTATCTGAGGACAGCGCCCCGCATACAAAAGCATGAAAAACATTTTTCAACCAGGCAGGTGCGATACGAAAGTCAGAAATAGCGATATAATAAATGCCTTACCTTTGAAGATCTTCTTCTGTTGGCACTCCAAAAGGTCTCAGTTACATCACAAATGGTCCTTTTGTTTGATAAAGTCCTTTTTTATATCCATAAAAACTCAGTTTAGCTGGCGCGCTTCATTCAATAATCAACCGGTTTCCCTCCTTCAAAATGCATACAAAATGAATCCCAAACGTTACCAATAAACTTATCCAAACAAGTCAAACAACGTTTATAATCAAACCTCAGGTACTCTAATACGTAAATAAACGATCAAATTTAAGATGGAGAATAGTATGTTCATTACCGGAGATAAATAACAAAGAATGCGCTTTCATCCACGAGCATGGAAACACTACAGCCAAAATGGGAACCACTTAGAAAAACTACAACTTCTAGCTCATTTTTCCAAAAACCAGCCTGAAACTCCTTCTAAAGACTGTTGACATCTAGTGGAAGCCCTAGGAACTGCCATCTGGGAGGACTTCGCCTCATAATAAACATGAAAGCCATTGGAAACAGTGGTAGGCTGATTTTGTTTTTTTTGGGGATGGTTTGTCCTCTGGGTTTTGCCTGCCATATCAGTTCTGTTATACTCACAGACATTATTTTAACAGTTTTAGAAACTTCAGAGTGTTTTCTATCCAATGCAATTATATGCATATCCTAGCTTCTGGGCCTGAGTAACAGGCAGTTTACTTTGGGCACGTCATTCATCCGAACTTCCGAACACTGCCCCCTAGCCCTAAGAGGTTTTAAATATCTGTGCGTTTGGATTGATAAATATCTAATGTATTAAAACGCCAAACCCATTCACAGGGATGGTTAACTCTTTGGGTTCCACCAGTCTGCACCAATCTAGGTAGATCTGCTTTCAGTTTTAATGCCCCCCATTCTTGGACTAGCCTGCAGAACTTCTTGCATCTTGGTTCCCTGGTGCTGCCAGGGCAGTTTAAGATTATAGTATTAGATGTGTTGAATGAAAGTTGCAGTTGTTTTGATTGAATTCAGAGATTGTTTTGGTTGTAATGTTGAAAGTTGTAATGTAGTTTTCTTTTTGTTTTGTTAGAATGATCATTTTTGTACTGTTGTATTGCTGTGCTCAGGGCACCTTTCAAAATGAAACCCTGGTCTCAATCAGTTTCCCCTGACTACATACAAGTTAAATAAAAAAAATAGGCACACGCCCTGGATTATATAGCCTTTGAATAAAATGGACAGGTGACAGGTTTCTACTGTGATCTCGTAAATTCGCCATCTTCACAAGAGTCTGCTGTTCTGTGTGGTTGCAGGAAGTACAGCTATTAGTACCAATATGTCCGAAAGCATGGGAGCTTTGAGCTCCCCCCCACCATACTGCCTTCCCCCTCTCCTCCTCCTCGCCTTACAACCCCCCTCCACTCCCCCTAAGTCCCCCCCAGTGTGTCTGGCTAGTGGCTCAGACAGTCACTATCCGCATTGCGTTACAGTGCTCGAGTAAGGAGAGAAAAAGAACACATATCATTCATCTGTGCCTGCCGCTGTTTTATCTTTAAGCACTCAAAGAAATACTTGCTTGATCTCTCCTCCAACAGGATAAATATACCCAGCATGGCACTAGTGCCAACTATTGTCTGCTATTTTGGAATTTCGTGCCATTCATAGGTTTGTGGGGGCACTTTATTATTTTTGACTTTCTGACATTCCTTTCAAGCCGTCAACCGTTGATGTTTCATTCTTGATATTACCAATTGTCTCATATGACTTTATCTTGATTGTGTTATATTCACATACAACCTGTGTTGGTTTAAACGTACTACACAACTGTGGCGCGGAATAAGTGAATCACGTAACATGAAAATAACAGTGAATCTGTTCATGTGTGCATTTGAGATAAACGTGTCTGTGCCAAGTAGAAATGATCAATGAAGAGATGGCAGTTATATGCATATTATAATTGGGATTCTAACTGTAAAACATTTATATTCAGAGATATTTATAAGAGGCAGATTCTTAGGGACATATTTGCTTCAGAGGTACTGAGTGTTGTTTAGATGTAGAGATGATGCTAGATGTATGTTGTTTACATGCCCAGTGTATAATAGTGAGGACGGTGGCGGTCGAACAGAATGTGAGGTTAATCACTTTTGGGCTTGATGTGGCTTTGATCCTCATGCTGTGTGAATACCACAGCCTCAGTCTCTGTCTGCTCCTGCCACTGCCACCTTCCCCCACTCCCTCCCTCCCTCCAGCTCTCACACACATTTACTCTCTTTCCCAGATGCACGAGCACAGTAGTGTACGAGCACACACACCACACATGCAAGTGTGCACACACACACACGTACAGATAGACACACACACGTAAAGACACACATGCGCGCACACAGACTGCAAGATGGGCGAGACAAGTCGTCACGCCTGAAAAAAAACACAAGGGTGAGAGTATGAGCGAGAAAGAGAGAGAGAAAGTGAGAGGGGGGAGGAGGAAAATGGAATAGATGGAGATGAGGGGAAAGGGGGTGAGAGACAGAGCAGGGGAGGCGGGGACAGAGCGGTGAGAATGTCAGCAGGCGAGAGAGAAAGATGGACTGTAAGCTTGCATATGTGTTTTGTGTGTGTTTGTGTGTGTGCGATGTATATAGGTGACACAGATTTATGAGGGGAGGAGGTCAGAGATGGAGGCGCTGGCTGGTGTTTGTGGTAGGGGGTTGTGGAAGTATGGCTGTAAGTACAGCAGTAATGGCATCAATGCGATTGTCTGTGGTGTACCTGTCTCACACAATGGCTGCTTGGACTCTAATCGCCCGGAGAATTAGGGATCTGACTTGGCACATGGAGACAGCCATTAACAGAGCCAGGGACAGAGCCTGTGAGAGGGATAGGAGGAGAGAGAGACAAAAAAGAGAACGCTGGGGGAGTAGACCGGGCACCTTTTTCATGTTACTGTCTAGGCTACAGCCCTGAAAAAAAGGAAGACAGTGAAGATGGAGCAGGATAGGGTTTATTTTGCTTTATTTCCTTTACCGATGGAATAATCGTCCTTTTTCTCAGTGGGGTAATAGATCAATAACTAATCGAGAGTGTGTGTGTGTGTGCTACTGTGCATGTTTGCATGCGTGTGTGTGCACGCTCTTGTGTATGTATGTACAGTATGTGCATCCATTTGTGTGTATGTATGTGCACACAGTCATGTGTGTGAGTGTGTGTTTACACAAGGAACACAAATTCTACACCAGCTAAAGCCGAAATGGTGAGTGGATACACTCGAGCGAATAGGCAAACGAAAAGATCTATCTGACCTCTTCGGCTAGCCGCCGTTATTCTCTTTCCATTTCTTCCTTCACATTCATCCCTGTTTTTTTTGCGTGGTGTTTCTACTCCCTCTCTCTCTGGTTTTCTTCATCCACCTTCCTCTTGTGCTCTCATGCTTTGGAGAGAAAGGAGGAGCTCGTCAATCTGGGACGGGGAAAACCTGAGGGACAAGAGGAAATTGAAGGGGTCTAATTTCAGACAGTACATGCTACATGCACCTTCGTTGTGTTGGATTTATTTGCATGACATGTATGTATTCCGTTGCATGAGCTCTGAGATGTGTTCTTGCTGCCTTGTGAAGGCCATCTTCCCCATCTGTCTTTAACATGCATGCAGCAAACTTAGCGCATCGGTAGTATCTCAGTAGTTTTAAGCCTTTTTTTACTTTTAAGAAAGCATTTGTTTAGTTATGTTTCACTGTTTGTCTAATATAGACTAGCGTAGAAATGTGTCTGTAAATCAATGATATTTCTACTAAATATAAATTTAAACTAGAATATGGGTGTGGGTACGCAGACCCACGAACCACTGCGGCCCCTCATGAGTTACATTTTTTTGTGGCCCCCTCCCCATCAAAGTTGCCCATCCCTGGTTTAGACAATAGTATGTCAGTCTGTTTCAACAGTAACTTTTTCTCTGTCTGTCTACCACTAGGGGGTAACTAGAGGAATGAAATGCATATACAATATCTTCATGTCTTGAAAGATTCAAATGAAAACACAAGAATGGTACAGCGCATCAATACCATCCAATGATTTCTTACCCCTGTCTTCTTTTCATCTTTCAGGTAACATCTCTGGCAAGTTTTGGAGGTTTAGAGATGAGCCATTATGAGGTGGAGCCGTTCACCAACCCAACACACAACACAATTATATGGTATCCAAACTAGTGGCAGATTGACTCTTTCTTTCAGGGATCGTCATAAGTAAGTTTCCCATTAACTGCTGTTCGCCGTTTCACTACAAAAGCCTTTATACACTTCCCACCATCATCCAAATGATGACTCTGATTGTGACGTGATAATATGACATGCTCTATTGTCTTTGTTGTGTTGTACTTTTATCCTCAAATAGATTCACATTAAGTATATTTAGAGACTTGACTTATATCTACGCATGTTTTGTTGTCCCTGAGACCCTTAACCTGTGATTACTTGAAGGTCACAGGTGAGGTCCTTGGGAACAAGGCTGCATGCAAGTTCATCTGAATTTGGGAGAATAAAAAAAAAACTATTAGGATAGGGGTAAGAATGATGTAATCGGGATCAAGAAGATGTCATCGGATGAACAGCCAAGAAAGCACGGAAATATCACCACCTAAAGCACCAGTTACCCTACTGGAAATTTGACACAAAATAAACAATTCTAACATGTTCCATCTCATGTGAAATTACTTGATTACCTGTTTCCTGTGCATTTGTAATGTGTTTTGGAACTACAAAGGCACTCCAAACAACCTTTAAGGTGTTTATGAAATAATTTTTTGTTACAATTCGATTTGTGTTACAATAAATGTTGTTATTGTGAAATGAATGTATATTCATACGTTTTTAGCATGTACATTTCTGGTAGGGGACCCTCACAAAATTGTCTTTAATAGAATAATAATATTATTATTATTCACAAATGTTAAGGCTAAACTCCATTGTACTGATAAAGGAAATACAAATTTTCTTGGAAAAAATGTATAAGGGATGACATTGACATTGTAAATAAGGACACTAAAATTATGTCACACAAGCAATTAACAAAGGTGTATGGAGTATAACGAACTCATCGCAGCAGAGGACATTTCTCAAAATAGAAAGGAATGAATTGGTTTGTCTGCCTCCAATGAAAAACCATGCATGGCTTAAAATGACTAGTATAAATCGTAAAATGTATCAGTTTCACTTAAGGTCGAGAGGTTTGATAACTACGCCGCATATAATTCTAGATAGTTGGGAACAGATTTTTTATGTCCCAATACCATGGCATCGGGTTTATGAACTGATTTACAAAACAACAATTGAAGCATAAATCCATTATTTTTTATTTAATGTTATTATGTAAAATTCTCACCACAAAAGGAATGCTTAATATATGGGGCATTGAACAGTGAGTCCTGTGCATACTCTGCCACGAAGAAACAGAATCAATAGATCATCTCTTTTGGTACTACCCTTCGGTGGCTCGCTTTTGGAGTCAGGTCCACAAGTGGTTATTAAGTCATAAAGTCTGTGCTCAGATTGACCTACAAACAGTACTGTCAAGAGATTTGAAAAACCACCATCAATTATTGGGAAATATGATAATACCCTAAGGTAAAGTATTTATTTTTAGGAGAATCTCGGTAGAAATGGTACAAATAGAGAGGTTCAAGACCCTCATAAAACATCACAGTAAAATAGAAGGATGTATGCAAAAGGAAATAGTCAAATGTTAGTGTACTGGGAAAGGTGGCTTAGTCTGTGGTTATCTGAGAGTAGGAATTCAGATTTTTTTTTCTTTTTACATTTGACCTTGGAGTCCAGTGTAATTAGGAAAGAGACGTTATACACTGACGGTACAAAACATTAGTAACACCTTCCTAATATTAAGTTGCACCCCCTTTTTGTCCTACACCTTGTAGAGTTCGATCCCCGACGAATTGAGGCTATTATGAGGACAAAACGGAGTGCAACTCAGTATTAGGAAGGTGTTCCTAATGTTTTGTACATTCAGTGTCATATATATATTTACAAAGTTTAAGTCGGATGTTTACATTCACTTAGGTTGGAGTCATTAAAACTCGTTTTTCAACCACTCCAAAATGTCTTGTTAACAAACTATAGCTTTGGCAAGTCGGTTAGGACATCTCCTTTGTGCATGACACAAGTAATTTTTCCAACAATTGTTTACAGAGATTATTTCACTTATAATTCACTGTATCACAATTCCAGTGGGTCAGAAGTTAACATACACTAAGTTGCCTGTGCCTTTAAACAGCTTGGAAAATTCCAGAAAATTATGTCATGGCTATAGAAGCTTCTGATAGGCTAATTGACATTATAAGAGTCAATTGGAGGCATACCTGTGTATTTATTTCAAGACCTACCTTCAAACTCAATGCCTCTTTGCTTGACATTTAAACAAAGAAAAAAATATTTAACCTTTATTTAACCAGGTAGGCTAGTTGAGAACAATTTCTCATTTGCAACTGCGACCTGGCCAAGATAAAGCAAAGCAGTTCGACACATACAACAACACAGAGTTACACATGGAATAAACAAACATACAGTCAATAATACAGTAGAAAAAGTCTATATAGAGGCAATAAATAGGCCATGGTGGCGAAGTAATTACAATATAGCAATTAAACAATGGAATGGTAGATGTGCAGAAGATGAATGTGCAAGTAGAGATACTGGGGTGCAAAGGAGCAAGATAAATAAATAAATACAGTATGGGGATGAGGTAGTTGGATGGGCTATTTACAGGTACAGTGATCTGTGAGCTGCTCTGACAGCTGGTGCTTAAAGCTAGTGAGGGAGACATGAGTCTCCAGCTTCAGTGATTTTTGTAGTTCGTTCCAGTCATTGGCAGCAGAGAACTGGAAGGAGAGGCGGCCAAAGGAAGAATTGGCTTTGGGGGTGACCAGTGAGATATACCTGCTGGAGCGCTTGCTACGGGTGGGTGCTGCTATGGTGACCAGTGAGCTGAGATAAGGCGGGGCTTTACCTAGCAGAGACTTGTAGATGACCTGGAGCCAGTGGGTTTGGCGACGAGTATGAAGCAAGGGCCGGCCAACGAGAGCGTACAGGTCGCAGTGGTGGGTAGTATATGGGGCTTTGGTGACAAAACGGATGGCACTGTGATAGACTGCATCCAATTTGTTGAGTAGAGTGTTGGAGGCTATTTTGTTAATGACATCGCCGAAGTCGAGGATCGGTAGGATGGTCAGTTTTACGAGGGTATGTTTGGCAGCATGAGTGAAGGAGGCTTTGTTGCGATACAGGAATCCAATTCTAGATTTAATTTTGGATTGGAGATGCTTAATGTGAGTCTGGAAGGAGAGTTTACAGTCTAACCAGACACCTAGGTATTTGTAGTTGTCCACATATTCTAAGTCAGAACCGTCCAGAGTAGTGATGCTGGACGGGCGGGCGGGTGAGGGCAGCGATCGGTTGAAGAGCATGCATTTAGTTTTACTTGCATTTAACAGCAGTTGGAGGAGAGTTGTACGGCATTGAAGCTCGTCTGGAGGTTAGGTAACACAGTGTCCAAAGAAGGGCCAGAGGTATACAGAACGGTGTCGTCTGTGTAGAGGTGGATCAGAGAATCACCAGCAGCAAGAGCGACATCATTGATGTATACAGAGAAGAGAGTCGGCCCGAGAATTGAACCCTGTGGCACCCCCATAGAGACTGCCAGAGGTCCGGACAACAGGCCCTCCGATTTGACACGCTGAACTCTATCAGAGAAGTAGTTGGTGAACCAGGCGAGGCAATCATTTGAGAAACCAAGGCTGTTGAGTCTGCCGATAAGAATGTGGTGATTGACAGAGTCGAAAGCCTTGGCCAGGTCGATGAATACGGCTGCACAGTAGTCTCTTATCGATAGCGGTTATGATATCGTTTAGGACTTTGAGCATGGCTGAGGTGCACCCATGACCAGCTCTGAAACCAGATTGCAGAGGAGAAGGTACGGTGGGATTCGAAATGGTCGGTAATCTGTTTTGTTAACTTCGCTTTCGAAGACCTTAGAAAGGCAGGGTAGGATAGATATAGGTCTGTAGCAGTTTGGGTCTAGAGTGTCTCCCCCTTTGAACAGGGGGATGACCGTGGCAGCTTTCCAATCTTAGGGAATCTCAGACGATACGAAAGAGAGGTTGAACAGGCTAGTAATAGGTGTTGCAACAATTTTGGCAGATCATTTTAGAAAGAGAGGGCCCAGATTGTCTAGCCCGGCTGATTTGTAGGGGTCCAGATTTTGCAGCTCTTTCAGAAAATCAGCTATCTGGATTTGGGTGAAGGATAAATGGGGAGGCTTGGGCGAGTTGCTATGGGGGGTGGAGAGCTGTTGATCGGGGTAGGGGTAGCCAGGTGGAAAGCTTGGCCAGCCGTAGTAAATTGCTTATTGAAATTCTCAATTATAGTGGATTTATCGGTGGTGACAGTGTTTCCTAGCCTCCTAGTGCAGTGGGCAGCTGGGAGGAGGTGCTCTTATTCTCCATGGACTTTTCAGTGTCCCAGAACTTTTTAGAGTTTGTGCTACAGGATGCAAATTTCTGCTTGAAAAAGCTAGCCTTAGCTTTCCTAACTACCTGTGTATATTGGTTCCTAACTTCCCTGAAAAGTTGCATTTAAAGAGCTGCAAAATCTGGGTCTTCGGGGCTATTCGATGCTAATGCAGAACGCCACAGGATGTTTTTGTGCTGATCAAGGGCAGTCAAGTCTGGAGAGAACCAAGGGCTATATCTGTTCCTGGTTCTACATTTTTTGAATGGGGCATGCTTATTTAAGATGGTGCGAAAGGCACTTTTAAAGAATAACCAGGCATCCTCTACTGACGGAATGAGGTCAATATCCTTCCAGGATACCCGGGCCAGGTCGATTAGAAAGGCCTGCTCGCCGAAGTGTTTTAGGGAGCGTTTGACAGTGATGAAGGGGCAGACCCATTACGGATGCAGGCAATGAGGCAGTGATCGCTGAGATCTTGGTTGAAAACAGCAGAGGTGTATTTAGAGGGCAAGTTGGTTAGGATGATATCTATGAGGGTGCCCGTGTTTACGGATTTGGGGTTGTACCTGGTGGGTTTATTGGTAATTTGTGTGAGATTGAGGGCATCAAGCTTAGATTGTAGGATGGCCGGGGTGTTAAGCATGTCCCAGTTTAGTTCACCTAGCAGCACGAGCTCTGAAGATAGATGGGTGGCAATCAATTCACATATGGTGTCCAGGGCACAGCTGGGAGCAGAGGATGATCTATAGCAAGCGGCAACGGAGAGACTTGTTTCTGGAAAGGTGGATTTTTAAAAGTAGAAGCTCTAATTGTTTGGGTACAGACCTGGATAGTAAGACAGAACTCTGCAGGCTATCTCTGCAGTAGATTGCAACACCGCCCCATTTGGCAGTTCTATCTTGTTGGAAAATGTTATAGTTAGGTATGGAAATTTCAGGGTTTTTGGTGATCTTCCAAAGCCAGGATTCAGACACGGCTAGGACATCCTAGGCCGAGTGTGCTAATGCAGTGACTAAAACAAATTTAGGGAGGAGGCTTCTAATGTTAACATGCATGAAACCAAGGCTTTTACGGTTACAGAAGTCAGCAAATGAGAGCACCTGGGGAGTAGGAGTGGAGCTAGACACTGCAGGGCCTGGATTAACCTCTACATAACCAGAGGAACAGAGATAAGATAAGGGTGCGGCTAAAGGCTATCATAACTGGTCGTCTAGTGCGTTAGGAACAGAGAGTAAAAGGAGCAGGTTTCTGGGCGCGATAGAATAGATTCAAGGCATAATGTACAGATAAAAGTATGGTAGGATGTGAGTACATTGGAGGTAAACCTAGGCATTGAGCAATGATGAGCGAGATATTGTCTCTAGAGACATTTAAACCAGGTGATGTCATCGCATATGTGGGAGGTGGAACTAAATGGTTGGTTAAGGCATATTGAGCAGGGCTAGAGGCTCACTAGTGAAATAAGACAATAATCACTAACCAGGACAGTAATGGACAAGGCATATTGATATTAGGGTAGAGGCATGCGTAGCCGAGTGATCATAGGGGTCCAGTGAGTGGTTGGGCTGGCTGGAGACACAGCGATTCAGACAGCTAGCAGGCCGGAGCTAGCAAGCTAGCAGAAGGGCCTTAGAGGGACATTGCAACAGAGGGAAGTCTGTTTTAGCCTGCGCATGCGGTGACGTCGATAGACCAGTCGTGATGGATTAGTAGGGTTCCCGAGTAGCAGAGGGGTCCAAGTCTAATTGGAAAAATAGGTATAGTGGCCCAAGAAATTGGCCGATGGATCGATTCAGCTAACAGTCCAATATGCTCTAGACAGCTAGCTGGCCACGGCTAACAGCTAGCGGGCCGCGGCTAACAGGCTAGCAGATGGGCATTCAGGGGACGTTGCAACGTAGGGGCCAGTTGAGTACCCCCTCGAGCAGATTACGTCGGTAGTCCAGTCGTGAAGGGCATCATGGGAAAATCAAAAGAAATCAGCCAAGACCTCAGAAAAATAATTGTAGACCTCCACAATTCTGATTCATCCTTGGGAGCAATTTCCAAATGCCTGAAGGTACCACGTTCATCTGTACAAACAATAGTATACAAGAATAAGCACCATGGGACCAAGCATACGTTATACCACTCAGGAAGGAGATGTGTTCTGTCTCCTAGAGATGAATGTACTTTGGTGTGAAAAGTGCAAATCAATCCCAGAACAACAGCAAAGGACCTTGTGAAGATGCTGTGGAAAACAGATACAAAAGTATCTATATCCACAGTAAAACGAGTCCTATATCGACATAACCTGAAAGGCCACTCAGCAAGGAAGAAGCCACTGCTCGAAAACCGCCATAAAAAAAGCCAGACTACGGTTTGCAATTGCACATGGGGACAAAGATCGTACTTTTTGGAGAAATGTCCTCTGGTCTGATGAAACAAAAATAGAACTGTTTGGCCATAATGACCGTCGTTATGTTTGGAGGAAAAAGGGGGATGCTTGCAAGCCGAAGAACACCATCCCAATCGTGAAGCACGGGGGTGGCAGCATCATGTTGTGGGGGTGCTTTGCTGCAGGGGGGACTGGTGCACTTCACAAATAGATGGCTTCATGAGGCAGGAAAATTATGTGGATATATTGAAGCAACATCTCAAGACATCAGTCAGGAAGTTAAAGCTTGGTCGCAAATGGGTCTTCCAAATGGACAATGACCCCAAGTATACTTCCAAAGTTGTGGCAAAATGGCTTAAGGACAACAAAGTCAAGTTATTGGAGTGGCCATCACAAAGTCCTGACCTCAATCCTATAGAAAAGTTGTGGACAGAACTGAAAAAGTGTGTGCGAGCAAGGAGGCCTACAAACCTGACTCAGTTACACCAATTCTGTCAGGAGGAATGGGCCAAAATTCACCCAACTTATTGTGGTAAGGTTGTAGAAGGCTACCCGAAACGTTCGACCCAAGTTAAACAATTTAAAGGCAATGCTACCAAATACTAATTGAGTGTATGTAAACTTCTGACCCATTGGGAATGTGATGAAAGAAATAAAAGCTGAAACATATCATTCTCTCTACTATTATTCTGACATTTCACATTGTTCAAATAAAGTGGGGATCCTAACTGACCTAAGACAGGGAATTGTTACGAGGATTAAACGTCAGGAATTGTGAAAAACTGAATTTAAATGTATTTGGCTAAGGTTTATGTAAACTTCTGACTTCAAATGTACAGTATATATTCAATTTTAATGTTTTCCACCAAGTTTTCTAAACAGGGGAGAAGGGGGTAGGGGCATAGTAATCTATGTATATATATATAGTACCAGTCAAACGTTTGGACACACCGACTCATTCAAGGGTTTTTCTTTATTTTTTACATTGTAGTATAATAGTGAAGACATCAAAACTATGAAATAACACATAGTAAAAAGTGTTAAACAAATGTTATACATTTCAAAATATATTTTAGTCACCCTTCGCCTTGATGACAGCTTGCGCACTCTTGGCATTCTCTCAACCAGCTTCATGAGGTAGTCACCTGGAATGCATTTCATTTAACATGTGTGCCTTGTTAAAAGTTGATTTGTGGAATTTCTTTCCTTCTTAATGCATTTGAGCCAATCAGTTGTGTGACAAGGTAGGGGTCGTATACAGAAGATAGCTCTCCCTATTTGGTAAAAGACCAAGTCCATATCATGGCGAAAACAGATCAAATAAGCACAGAGAAATGACAGTCTATCATTACTTAAAGACATAAACGTCAGTCAATCTGAAAATTTTAAAGAACTTTGAAGGTTTCTTCAAGTGCAGTCGCAAAACCATCAAGCAATATGATGAAACTGGCTCTCATGAGGACCGCCACAGGAAAGGAAAACCCAGAGTTACTTCTGCTGCAGAGGATACGTTCATTAGAGTTACCAGCCTCAGAAATTGCAGCCCAAATAAATGCTTCACAGAGTTCAAGTAACAGACACATCTCAACATCAACTGTTCAGGGGAGATTGTGTGAATCAGGCCTTCATGGTCGAATTGCTGCAAAGAAACCACTACTAAAGGACACCAATAAGAAGAAGAGACTTGCTTGGGCCAAGAAATACAAGCAATGGACATTAGACAAGTGGAAATCTGTCCTTTGGTCTGATGAGTCCAAATTTGCCATTTTTGGTTCCAACCCCCGTGTCTCTGTGAGATGCAGAGTAGGTGAACGGATGATCTCCGCATGTGTGGTTCCCACCGTGAAGCATGGAGGAGGTGTGATAGTGCTTTGCTGGTGACACTGCCTGTGATTTATTTTGAATTCAAGGCACACTGAACCAACATGGCTACCAGAGCATTCTGCAGCGATATAGCATCCCATATTTTTTGCGCTTAGTGGGACTATCATTTGTTTTTCAACAGGACAATGACCCAAAACACACCTCCAGGCTGTGTAAGGGCTATTTGACCAAGAAGGAGAGTGATGGAGTGCTGCATTAGATGACTTGGCCTCCACAATCACCCGACCTCAACCAAATTGGGATGGTTTGGGATGAGTTGGACCGCAGAGTGAAGGAAAAGCAGCCAACAAGTGCACAACATATGTGGGAATGCCTTCAAGACTGTTGGAAATGCATTCCAGGGGAAGCTGGTTGAGAGAATGCTAAGAGTGTGCAAAGCTGTCATCAAAACATTGATTTGTTTAACACTTGCTTTGTTTACTACATGATTACATATGTATTAGTTCATAGTTTTGATGTCTTCAATATTATTTTACAATGTAGAAAATAGTAAAATAAAGAAAAACTTTGAATGAGTAGGTGTGTCCAAACGTTTGACTGGTATTGTATATACATGTACAGTGCCTTCGGAAAGTAATCAGACCCCTTTTTTTGTTGTGTTACAGCCTTATTATAAAATGGATTAAAAAAATTAAAACTCAGCAATCTACACACAATAAATACCCCATAATGACAAAGCAAAAACAGATGTATTAAAAATAAAAACTGAAACACCTTATTTACGTAAGTATTCAGACCCTTTGCTATTTGACTCGGAACTGAGCTCAGGTGCATCCTGTTTCCATTGATCATCCTTGAGATGTTTCTACAACTTGATTGGAGTCCAACTGTGGTAAATTAAATTGATTGGACATGATTTGGAAAGGCACACACCTGTCTATATAAGGTCCCACAGTTGAAAGTGCATGTAAAAAAAAAGACCAAGCCTTGATCTGGTGAAGGGTACCAAAACATTTCTGCAGAATTGCAAGTCCCCAAGAACACAGTGGCTTCCATCATTCTGAAATGGAATACATTTTGAACCACCAAGACTCTTCCTAGAGGTGGCCGCTCGTCCAAACTGAGCAATTGGGAGAGAAGGCCCTTGGTCAGGGAGGTGACCAAGAAGCCAATGATCACTCTGACCGAGCTCTACAGTTCCTCTGTGGAGATGGGAGAACATTCTAGAAGGACAACCATCTCTGCAGCACTCCACCAATTAGGCCTTTATGGTAGAGTGGCCAGACGGAAGCCACTACTCCGTAAAAGGCCCATGACAGCCCGCTTGGAGTTTGTCAAAAGACTCTCAGACAATGAGAAACAAGATTCTCTGGTCTGATGAAACCAAGATTGAACTCTTGTGCCTGAATGCCAAGCGTCACGTCTGGAGGAAACCTGGCACCATCCCTACGGTGAAGCATGGTGGTGGCAGCATCATGTTTTTCAGCGGCAAGGACTGGAAGACCAATCAGGATTGAGGAAAAGATGAATGGAGCAAAGTACTGAGTGATTCTTGATGAAAACCTGCTCCAGAGTGCTCTGGACCTCATACTGGGGCAAAGGTTCACCTTCCAACAGGACAACGACCCTAAACACATAGCCAAGACAACTCAGGGGTGGCTTTGGGACAAGTTTCTGAATGTCCTTGAGTGGTCCAGCCAGAGCCCAGACTTGAACCCGATCAAACATCTCTGGAGAGACCTGAAAATAGCTGTGTAGCAAAGCTCCCCATCCAACCTGACAGAGCTTGAGAGGATCTGCAGAGAAGAATGGGAGGACCTCCCCAAATACAGGTGTGCCAAGCTTGTAGCGTCATACCCAAGACTCAATGCTTTGATCACTGCCAAAGGTGCTTCCAGAAAGCACCTTTGTGTTCGAATACTCATACTAACCGCTAAACCGTACTATTTGTGACATGAATTGAGTATATAGTATGCTTATTAGTCATAGTATGGATATAGTTGGTATGCCAAAAGTTTCCGGATGTCGTACTAAATTCGCCAAAATATGAAGTACACACGCAGAGGACACTATTTCCGTACTTTTGGGCCCATAATGCAATTCTTCAGGAAATGGGTGTGGCTTCACGTCGTTTTCAAATTTGAAGAAATTGGCGGAAAATATGCAGCCGAAGCACAACGAGAGCGGATACAAATTCATTATGACAAATGTTCAATTATGACAAATGTTAAGAAAATTAAACAATGTAATAAAAATGACTTTTCAAATAAGTTACCTTACACGTTATGTCGGCTGACAATTTGTTAGCTACGCTGTCATTACGAACCGCAGCATATCGTTACAGCAGAATCGCAGCTAGCAATGAGGAATCGGCCCAGAAGCGGCCCTCTTCTGGGGGGCTGGAACTGATTGAATTGGCCCAGAATCGGGTGTCGGACTCGGTCCGGAATCAAAATGAAGGACTGCCCAGAACCAGCCCAAGTACATCGGGCCGTTTCCGTCTACCAGAATTCAGCCGACATCTTACCAGAATCTCCCCAGAAGCGGTCCGATGCAAATTTAAACAAATGTATACAAAATTACCCAATTTAGTCATTTTAAATATTACTATTATACATACAAAGTATACCCATCGCGATGGGACAAGGACCTCCCCTAACTCGGACGATGCTGCGTCAATTGTGCATCGCCTCATGGGTCTCCCGGTCGTGGCAAGCACGGGACTCGAGACAGCATCTGTAGCAACGCAGTTTGTACTGCGATGCAGTGTCTTAGACTGCTGCGCTACTCGGGAGTGTAATGAACACAAAGTGAGACATAGAGCTGGTTTCAAGCGCAGGGCGCAGCAGGTGTTTATTGGTAAAGGACCACATGAGGAGGCAGGTAGCTGGGTCCAGAGGCAGGCAGAAGGTCATACACAGGGGGTCCAAAAAGGCAACAGTACAGGCAGGGAAAAGGCTTGTAACGTCATCCGGGAGATCAGGCAATAGGTTGATAACGGAAAATCCGATAGGCTAAAGTACAGGCAGGGAATAGGTGTCGTTAGTGAGGCAGGCAGAAACTATCATACACGGGAGGATTAAATTACAGGAAAAACAGAGCTCCGAATAGAAGTGTGTCACAAAACAAACAATACCTCACAATGACGGGGATGCAAAGAACTGAACGAAATAATGTGTGATAATGACATACAGGTGTGTGAACAGGTGATCAGAATTCAGGTGATTGGGATCTGGAGAGTGAGCTGCGTTCAGGGGATCTATGTGCTTGAAAGTGTGAGCTGGAAAGTGGACTGGAAAGTGAGCTGTGTTCAGGGGATCTAAGTGTTTGAGAGTGAGTTGGAAGCAGACGTTACAGGGAGGCTCCATCCACAAAGTTTTTAAAGCTTATCAATTGCCTTGAACAAAGTATCAAAATACTAAAATACTACACAGGACTCTTAAAGAATTTAATTTAAATGTTAATTATATTTTTTGATCACAGAAACAATTAGAAAACATGGAAAAATAAATAATGAAATGTCAATTATTTAAAGCAGCCCTTGTAATCATCTGCCAGAGAATAGTCCCAATCTGCCGAGCCCCAAGAAATACATTTGGGCCAGTAAACTCTCACCGGAATCAGCCCGAGCCCCAAATAATACATTTGGGCCAGATAACTCACACCGCAATCGGCCCGAGCTCAATCCCCGCATCCTAGCCATAAGTAATACTGACGTCGGCAGAGTCTGACTCTCAGCCGAGTTCCCCAACTCTACCCAACGTTTATTGACAAGATTATTCCCGTCATTCTTAGTTTAGCTAAATGGTATAGTCATGGTGCATTCTCAATGGACATTCGGGTCCTTTCGTAAATTCGCTCTGGCTATCTACAGTACTCTGATTTCAGAGCACTCTCCTCTGAGTGTAATGAATTTATGAGCGCTCAACCCCCATTGAATATGGCTGGTGTCAGTAAACTTCGGCAAAAGAGCATAATTAAATTGTTGCCAGCAGCACAGTTACAGTCACCAACGCTCTGGAAAACTGCCTAACCAGCTCTGCTAGGGCGAGTAAAATGGTCAGAGTGGTCTCATTTGTGTCTGGAAGTAGCTAGCAAGCTAGCCAACGTTAGCTTGGGTGCTTGACTGCCATAAGGTCAGAAAGCTCAAAGGCTGGAGTGTCCAGTGTGCGCTCCGAGAGCGAAAGCTCTGAATTTACAAACAGACAATCTGACTATGCTCTGAATTTACAAGTGCACTCTGGCACTCCAGATTGAATTTAAGAACACACCCAAAGTTGTAAAATGTCTAACTAGTAATTTGTTATGCTAACTAGCTAGCAAGAGGTTGCATAGCAACAGCATCAACTTCCGGTAGAGCGGTGAAGAGCTAGTACACTCAACTAAAAGCATACTGTTCGTTTACAGCATACTAAAATGAACTATGTAGTATATACTCATTAAGTGTGCAGTATACTTATGTTAGTATGGGTATTCGAACGCAGCTCTGGTTGCCTCTGCCAGGAGGCTGAAACTTGGCTGCAAGTGGCTCTTCCAGCAAGACACTAACCCCAAGAACTCATCATAATCTACAAATAAATGGTTAATTGACCACAAAACCAATATTTTGCAATGGTCATCTCAATGTCCGGACTTGAACCCCATTGAAAATCTGTGGTTTGAATTGAAGAGGGCAGTTCATAAGAGCAGACAAAGGATATCAAGGATCTGGAAAGATTCTGAATGGAGGAATGGTCTAAGATCCCTCCCGATGTGGTCTCCAATCTCATAAAACATTTTAGAAAAAGGCTAAGTGTCGTTATCCTCACAAGGTGAGGTATTGAAAAAAAGGATGACAATAATTTTGACCCCTATCTTTAAAAAATATATATATTACTTGTTAAACAAATTGTATTTCTCTGAACAATAAAACAAAATCATTTTCAAATGTTTTTGAGCATACAATAGCTCAGTATTTTTATTATTTATTTTATAGACTTTTTTTGCTCATCTTTATCAAGTGTGCCAATAATTTTGGACCTGACGGTACGTATCAAAATAATTTACTGAAAACAAAAATAACTGACATAAAAAGAAAGCTCTTGTGCAATAAATTGTGCTAATATATTGTACAAAAATGAATTGAATACATTAAAATGAGTCTCTAATTACTCTTATTTTCTCTAACTCACAAACTAATTCTAAAATCTTTAAGGAGAGCAAGGTATTTTGTTTCATTTAAAAAAAGCATAACATTTTAGTCACCTTACATTATTCAGCCTTGCAGGCAGCTTGGTGGTTTCCCTGGCCCTCTGCTAGTGGTGGTGCATCCTGGGACAGTTGATATTGATTGTGCCATTTTCTGAGGAGACAGACCGAGACACATTAGTACCCAGCTCACCCCTGCTGAAAAACACATTAACTGCCTGCATTGGGAGCCCTGTCTCGTAACCATGGCAAAGCATGCAGGGAGTAGGTAGGGGTATTAGGCGGCAGCGGGTTCAACACACAGACTCTCTGGGATTGTCTGTCAAGCTCTCTCCCCGTTTCTCTCCAAATCCCACACAGAGGCACGTACAGGGTCATGCGCACACACATACAATTTGTATATATTTTTCTTATTCAGGCTGCTTCCATCACTCATATGTTACCACATACCTCTTATCTCCCTTAATCTCCATACATAAATATTTTTCCTGTCTATGGAGACGAGAACAAAATATAGAGGTAGGAAAAAGAAAGGGGTAGCAAATCAAGTGGTGCGAAAATAACAAAAGTAGTGCCTGATATACTGTATATTTTCATTATTTCTACAGTTATAGACCTATGCCATATTATTTTATACAGAAGCTGTAAAAGTTCTCAGCTATACTGTAGTGATCCTCCCTAATGAGCAACCTTGCAATTCCCACCAAGTGGGTTAACTCTATTGGTGTGATGCGTAGGGGGCTTGCTTTTCACGCCAGTGACACCCATTCGCGACACACTCCCTCCATTCGCTACATTGGTGTCAGAAGTGGGATGGTGGACATGAGGCCATCGAAACGCACGGCCGGACGTGTGAGGGGACTGAGGTGGTCAAAGCACGGGACAAGCCTTCCCATTCCGAGGGGGTAGTGTAGCGATCCTCGCTAATAAGCCACATTACAATTCCTAAGTGGGTTAACCCTATTGGCGCAATGCATATAGGGTGTTTTCTTTTCACGCCAGCGCCACAGGTTTATGTCTCTGTCCCTCCGTTTGCTACTCTTACTGATCTTTTTTAAATGAATGTTATTATCTAAAAGTTTGCAGTTTCAAGCTAACAGTCTCAAGAACACAGGTACATCTAGCAATTAATAACTAATTAATTGATGAGAGATACATTTTCATGATCCAAAGACCAATAGATCTAGCAGGATTGGCTGCTGTTGGCACTGTACAAAACATTCACTCTCCATCATGGACAGATCATCGGTAAGAGAGGAGAAAACTTGGCGGAAGTGGACGCTGATGTGGAGCGTGAATACAATGGCGGGGGAATCAAGGAGAATTGGAATGTTATCCAAAAAAATAGAAAACGGAGCAAAGAAGCAGTGATGAGAATGTCCCTTCTTATCTTGTAGGAGTACGTTTTGTTAATTAGGAGCAGCTGATTGGATTGCCAATTTTGAAGAATTTATTTGATATATTCAAACTGGGGGAGAGAGTGCTGGGTAACGTGAAGGCTGTGAGGATCACTAGAGGCGAGCTTGTTTCGATTTTTTTGTTCTTCTGAGTTTTTAGAAGGAACGTGTGTTGCGTCTCACCCGAGTTTGATGTGTCCTGTGTGTCTCTTCGGAACAGGGCACCCCTCACGAGGGTAATATCTGGCGTTTCATTGGAAATCGATGTTGCAGAGATTAATAATATTCCTGGAGTGATTGATACTCGTCGGATGAATTGTGGGGTGTACGAAGAAAAAAGTGTTATTTTTGGAATCTCTCCCTACTCAAGTGCATTTGGGATATATAAACCACAGAGAGAACATTTGTTCCAAGACCAATGCAGTGTGATCACTGTAAAGCTTTTGGACATGTTTCAAGTGTTTGCAGAAGGGAGAAGCAAATATGTCCAAGTTGTGGAAAAGATCATATCATGTGTTTTAAAAGTGATGAAAATATGGCATGTTGCAATTGTGGTGGTAACCAATAAGCCACCTATTTGGAATGCCCAACGAGAATGAGGTGACCTAAGTCAGGGCATTTCATATGCAGCGGCTGTTAAAAGGGTTGAGGTTTCAAATGGTGCACCTGAAGAGTCCATGATGGTGGGTAGGTCTTCACTGAAGACTGCAGGGGTTGCCGTTCAACAGCAGAACCCAGATATGTTAAAGGTTAAGAAGGTGGACTTTGTGGCCTTTATAGCCAAGGTGGAGAGGAAGTCCTGGAAAATAGACATCATTGTGGATTTCCTGGGACTGAAAGACTTCTTGGCGGAGGAGTTGTATGGAGTATTGTCAAGCCTCTCAGGTCATAGAGCCTGAGAATTAAAAATGAATACATTATTTAACCTTTATTTAACTAGGCTAGTCAGAAGAAGGGAGATATGGGGATTTGAAGGATGGAAGAAGTGGATGTTTGGGGGTTTTGGTTTTGTCAATGTGGTTTTTATTGTTTTATTTGGGGTGGATTTAAGTTTGTTTTCCCTATCATGTATGGATTTTATTTTTACCTTGTTTTTTTCAACGTCGTCCAGTTGGTGGCGGTAATACATCTTTTGGGGTTGTAGAATGTTCAGATCATCTCTTCTCCAGAGTATCCAGAAGAAGCCCAAGCGTTTTCCCAGGCTTTCAAAGGAAATCAATCTGAGATATGATGCTATTATGCTTTTAAATTTGTTTTAAATAACAATTGCTCAAGTAAAGAACTCTCCACAAGTGTCATCAGTGTCTTGTGAAAGAACAGGGGTCATAGACAACATATGATTTATTTCAGGGAACGGAACTGAAAAACGTTGTTTCACTTGCCTTTAGTAGTAGGGACTTCCCCTTTAATAGTAGGGAAATCAGCTCGCACCCGCCAGAACGTCCGGTTGAAATTCAAATCGCTAGCTAGCGAAAAAAAAATACAACAAAGACCGATTAAACATCTGGCGACTTTCATGACAAACGATATCTGATAGAAGTGTGAACAGCACCAGCTAAGCAAGGATTATACCAAGGTGAGGATTGTGCTATTTTCATTACACTAGTTTAGCTAGCTTGAGGTCCAGGGCTGTCGCAAGCGCTCGAGCTAATGCTAGCATTGTAAAGATAATTAGCTAGCTACCTAACTGGCTATGCTACGTAGTTTGCTAGCTTATTTTAAAATCAATTTACTTAGGTAGCTAGTTCACCGTGGTCGTAGAAGATGAATGTGATGTTGCTTCGAACATCTGGTAAAGTTAGCTAACTAGCTACTAGTCACCAAAACAATCACTGAATCAGTATAACGTTACTAGCTAGCTAGATTTCAGCATCGCTTCAATGCATCAACTTTAGTTTACTTATGTAGGAGAAGAAGACTCATATCAGATGTTGTTTATTGTGCACCTTTCCATATACATAATTGCAACGTGACCTATCACAAAATGAAGAAACTGCAATTAGTAAACACAATCTGTGTTTACAATGTGCATATTACAAGACATGTTAGGCTGGACACATTACATTTTTAACAATACTTTTTCTGATAAAACTAGGTCATTGCATCCGCCATGGAGCCCAGTTTCATAATATTACAATATGTCCCAGCTGCTTGCCTTAGTTTTGAAGTAATCACGAAAAAACAGGCCTTTATTTATGGCATTTTCCCGTCTCCTATTAGTTCTATTGAGCACCGTGGCACCAACTCGCTTTCTGACCGTTCTATTCCCAGCCTATTGTTCTGTCACGCCGCCTGCTTCGCTATTGTTGGCAATGAGACCTGCCCACGTTGTTGGTAGTTAAAATGTAAACCACAACAAAACATTACTCATGGAACTCTGAGGTCGCCCCATTGTCTCCTATAGGGAAACATAGGCATATCTATCTATTTTGCCAAATATCTCGCAATGTGCATATTTAGAGTTTTTCAAATTTGACACAATTTTTATCATGAGAATCTCTTTCTAATTATGTAAGGCTGGGCAGCGTACTCTGCTGTCATCGATCACTAGACCAGAAATAGTCAAAAGTTGCACTTTTTCCCCCTACTTCCTCGTTATGCAGACATACTCACACTTGGCACCATCGAGGTGCGGATGTTTACTTTCTACACCAGTTATTTTTCAGTTTCGTCCTAAGGACAGATTGTGGTGGTAAAATAAAAAGGGATACATTTTTTGAGATACATTAAAGGGATACAAAAAATGGAATTATAAGCATCACTCCGGTCAGAAGAGGCTCTGCGAATGTTCAATTCCATTCATATGCTAGTGTTCCAGCTTAGCTAATGTTCTTTTGCCATGTTTCATCCTTGGGAATTTTGACTCGTTCTATTGTCCAGCCTAGACATGCTAGCTACACTTTCTCGAGCCCACGTAGGCCAGTTTTATGAAGGGGTGCACGAATAACATTTTGTTTTGTAACCTTCTCGATATGACCTTTACAGTGGGAAGCCCTAAGTAGTTCACAAGACCTCCTAGGAAGTGAGCTGGAAGGAAAGAAAGAAGGAGCCAGGTTGCGAGAAAACATATGAAAGAAGAAGCAACGATGTCAGAAAAAGGGGCAACGATGTTGGAAAAAGGGGCAACGGCGTCGGAAGAAGGGGCAACGGCGTCGGAAGAAGGGGCAACGGCGTCGGAAGAAGGTGCAACAGCGTCGGAAGAAGAGGCGATGGATGCCACTGGTACTGGTAGTGAAGAGGAGTCAGGTGAAGCCTTGTCTAATGGCAGCCCCATACCACCTAAGAGGGGTAGGCCCAAAGGATCAGGCTCCAAGAAACCTAAGATACTGAGGGTGCTAGACAAGCGGCCAATGGGCAGGCCACGTAAAGTGATTGACCCTAATGCTGTTTCAGCAGAGACAACTGCACCTTTGAAGCGTGGCCGGCCCAAAAAAGTTCAACAAAAAAAAAAAATGGGTAGGCCGAGGAAGAACCTGCTGTCATCCGAGGAGGAAGAGGAGAGAAAGATACTGAAAAGCCAACCTAAGGGACCTAGAGTGTGGAAGCCGCTCGGAAGGCCGCGCATCCATCCCCGCGTGGATCCCCCCGCCACACCCACCTCTCCCGAGCCACGGGTAAGAGGCCGTCCACGCAAGGCAATAACAGGTAGAGGTGCCCACTTACGGAAGAACCCACCTCCAACCTCTAAAGTTTCAAAGCCCCCCGCTAAAGATGATTCCCCGCGAAAGAGCGGCCGCCCCTTAGGCTCCTTCAAAGCCAAGAGAGCAGCAGAGGAGGATAGGTCCAACAGTGCACCCTCAGCCAAACAGGGGTGCACTGTTTCTCCAATAGTAAGGCTTTACCGCTGCTCCAACGGTAAAGCAAATGTGTTAGATGAAGCTGCCTTCCAAGCCCAGAGGCAAAGAGGCAGGAGAAAGTCTGTGAAAGTTGATTATACAACTTATGATTCAGAGGAGGAAAATGAAGATGCAGAGAGAAGTGAGGATGAAGTCTTTTCTTCAGTAGAAGATGACGAAGAAGAGGAAATAAAACCACGTGATGGTCGTGGCAAGGCTAGTAACCCTGGTAAGGTAGCGGCAGCCATTAAGAAAAAAGTAGTGGTTGTTCCTAAGAGGCAGGGCAGAAAGCCTTGCTCTATCAAAAAGGTAAAGTAAAAGGAACCTAGGTGGAGCAGACTGAATGACTATCAGTAGCATCTTGTAAGATGTTTTTTTTAAACATTTTATTATCTCTTACCCAACTCTCTTGTTTTCTCAACTAACCTATGTGTCGGTTTGCTCTTGTTGTTATTTTTTATGGTTTGATGCCTTTGTGGAAACCATGTGAAAAAACAAGTACTTTTTGTACTTCCTTGGTCATCCATAGCTTGAATGATGTGAAGACAATTTCATTGACAGTTGTTAATCTTGTATTGGTCTGTTTAGACTTATCCCATTTTAGATTTTTTCGCTGGTACTGTCATTGATACGGTTTCTAATTCCATGCACATCCTATAGTTGATGATATTCTCATTGAGGTTTGTTAATCTTGTATTGGTCTGTGCAGATTTGTCCAAATAAGATCAAATGGTTTAAATCAATTGAATTAGTTAAGTATTTTGTTTTTTGTTTTATCTCTCCTTAAGCTCTTTAGTTTTCGAATTGCTAATGTCTTATTTTGTTTGCCTTAATTGCCAAAGCTTTGAATGTAACAACTTCCCCTTCCCAGCTATCTTTGTTTCGATACAGATGTTGTTACTATCACTATCATGGCACCCTTTTACCTATAAAGTGCACTACTTTTGACCAAAGCCCCATGGACCCTGGTCAAAAGTAATGCACTATAAAGGGAATATGGTGCCATTTAGGACGGTACCATAATCATAGTTGTGTTTTCTTTCACTTGGTTCATTGCATACTTCACCTTGTGGAGTCAAGACGGTAACTGTAAACTTCCAATCCAGCATCCTTAAGATTTCTCTTAGAAGATGTATGGTTATTGACTATTGTGATGGTTTTGTTTGCCAGTATCATCCTTGTAATTCACTCAACATCACTCCTCACAGTTCTTTTTAAGACTTTTTATGTCAGCTCTTTTTAATAGTTTTTTTTTATCACTTGGCTTTCATCTGGCGTGGATGGCTTGGTTTCACAGACTCTGGGGTGATGTTGTGTGTAATTGTTCAAGATTGTATGTTAAACATGTCTTCATCTAGCCTGGTATTTGTTTATTTAATTAATTCTGTGCTGGACCATGATATCAACAGTTCATACTGCATTACAACTTCGTCAATTATGTAATATAAAAATAGTAATTGAGGTACACAACAATCTAATTTGTATGAATTCATGTTCCTGTGACCAAAGCTTGTTAGGTTCATGGTTTCAACTTGGTCTGTTCTTATGCTATGTTGCTTGGATTAATACAATGTTCTTGGCTTGTAACAATATTTTTGAAGATGCAGTTAGAGCTATAGAGATACAATACTGTACGTTTTACCTATGTATTTATCTCTGTGATCAGAAACAGGTCTGTGAAACCTCCCCAACATTCATTTGAGGGTAATGTGAATTTCAGTTTTGTTAGAGACAGCAAATATTTAGAAAGTTTCATGTAATAAAGTGAAATGTCAAACTTTGTTTTTGATGTTTTTTAATCTCAATAAAACCTAAAATATTACTTATTTTGTCTTTATTTGGTATTGTTGTAAAGCTTAATTGTTTGAAAAGCAGAATGTGGGGAATAAATAGAAGATTTGATAAACATTTCTTCCTGGCTGGTCAGGATCAAAAAGTCGGTGGTGGAATGTTCACACCATTTATTGGACCCACTCAGTGCGTATCTCATTAGCATCATGGCAGCAACATTAAGACTTCTTAAAATGCTACAAAAAAAATCGAAACCAAAGAGAATTACTACTTTATATAAATAATATAAGGTGGAGAACATAGATAAATGGTTGAAGCTTAAGTAACTTAATGTGAAGAACATAACATTGTAAAGAATGTAGAATGATTTAGCGCTAGAGTCTATACAGTGCAATCAAAGTATTCAGACCCTTTCACTTTTTACACATTTTGTTACATTACATACTTATTCTGAAATGGATTAAAAACAATCCTCATCAATCTACACACAATACCCCATACTGACAGAGTGAAAACTGGTTTTTAGAAATTTTTGCAAATGTATTAAAATTTTTAAACAGAAATACCTTACTTACCCTACCTAAGATAAGTATTCAGACCCTTTGCTATGAGACTAGAAATGGAGGTTCAGGTGTATCCTGTTTACATTGATCATCCTTGAGATGTTTCTACAGCTTGATTGGAGTACACCTGTGGTAAATGCAATTGATTGGACATGATTGGACATGAGGAAAGGCACACACCTGTCTATATAAGGTCCCACAGTTGACAGTGCATGTCAGAGCAAAAACAAAGCCATGAGGTCGAAGGAATTGTCCATAGAGCTCCGAGACAGGATTATGTCGGGGCACAGATCTGAGGAAGGGTACCACAATATTTCTGGAGCATTAAAGGTCCCCAAGAACACAGTAGCCTCAAATCATTCTTAAATGGAAGAAGTTTGGAACCACCAAGACTCTTCCTAGAGCTGGCCGCCTGGCCAAACAGCAATCGGGGGAGAAGGGACTTGGTCAGGGAGGTGACCAAGAACCCGATGATCACTCTGATAGAGCTCTAGTGTTCCTCTGTGGAGATGGGAGAACCTTCCAGAAGACAACCATCTCTGCAGCACTCCACCAATCAGGCCTTTATGGTAGAGTGGCCAGACGGAAGCCACTCCTCAGTAAAAGACACATGACAGTCCACTTGGAGTTTGCCAAAAGGCACCTAAAGGACTTTCAGACTATGAGAAACAAGATTCTCTGGTCAGATGGAAACAAGATTGGACTCTTTGGACTGAATGCCAAGTGTCACGTCTGGAGGAAACCTGGCACCATCCCTACTGTGAAGCATGGTGGTGGCAGCATCATGCTGTGGGGATGTTTTTCAGCGGCAGGGACTGGGAGACTAGTCAGGATCGAGGGAAAGATGAACAGAGCAAAGTACAGAGAAATCCTTGATGAAAACCTGATCCAGAGCGCTCACGACCTCAGACTGGGGAGAAGGTTCACCGTCCAACGGGACAACAACCCTAAGCACAGAGCCAAGACAACGCAGGAGTGGCTTCGGGAGAAGTCTCTGAATGTCCTTGAATGGCCCAGCCAGAACCTGATTGAACATCTCTGGAGAGACCTGAAAATGGCTGTGCAGCGACGCTCCACATCCAACCTGAAAGAGGTTGAGAGGATCTGTGGAGAAGAATGGGAGAAACTCCCCAAATACAGGTGTGCCAAGCTTGTAGTGTCATATCCAAGAAGACTCAAGTCTGTATTTGCTGCCAAAGGGTCTGAATATTTATGTAAATTTGAAATTTCAGTTACTTAAAAAATATATTTTTTTAATCTAAAAACGTCTTTTTGTTTTGTCATAGGTTATTATGTGTTGATTAAAGATATATTTTTATACATTTTAGAATAAGGCTGTAACGTAACAAAACGTGGAAAAAGTCAACGGGTCTGAATGCTTTATATGGTGTTATTTCTTGAATGACTGGTCTAAATACCCAGCAGCCCTTTTTACTCGGCCCATTCCATTGGTCCCAATACAAAACACTGTAGGCCTATAAATTGGCATGTGGGCATACTCAGTAGGGTCTGTAGAATCTATTTGTGGTGTCATTTCATGGGGCTCTGAATAATACGGAGTGTTGCTGGCAATGTTCCCTCAAATCTTTTGGGACACTGAGCCCATTTTAGGTCTTATGAGTGGAAACTTGAACCTTGTGAGTATTTTTCTGCAACTTCCTGTGCGTGTTTACAGTGGACACTGAGGCTGTACACTTACAGTTTTGGACAGTAACCAATAGGCTATTGTGGCTATTTGAGCATAATGTACGCCTACCAACAAAACCAATGGAGCAAATCCCATAACATTCTGACATGGAAATAGTTTTTGATTATATAGTTTTCTATGATATAGCCTATATGTGGTGTTCAATGCAGGCCTACATTGCATGTGACTTTTGATAACGTTTTTACATTGTGAAGGACTTTAATTAATACCTTTTTTCTTGTTCTGTAACACCATGGGCCGAATAAGTGACTAAATTGTATTGTCTAATGATGCAAGAAACCACTTTACAAAATAAAAGTTATTATTATTACCATACAGAAATACAACACAATGCAATCACCTATTTTGTCATCTATTTGGCCCATGGTGTTACAGACCAAGTAAAAAATCATGAATTAAAGTCAAGCCCTTCATAATGTAAACATTTTATTAAAAGTTGCATGCAATGACTACCACATATAGGCTACGGTAGGTTATATCATAGACATCAAAAGCTATTTCCATGTGAGAATGTTATGGGATTTTCTCCATTGGTTTTGTTGGTGGCTTACGTTATACTCAAATAGCCACAATAGACTATTGGCTACTTTCTAAAACTGTAAGCCTTAGTGTTCACTGTGAAGTTGTACAAAATTCTCACAAGTTTCAAGTTTTCTCTCACGAGACCTAAAATTTGCTCGTTGCCCCAAAAAATTAGAGGGAACATTGCATCCAGGTCCTTGACTGTTGTCATCCCCACCCATACCATCAGAACTATCATCCAGTGTTGAGAGAGCGAAGAAGGCGAAGGTACAGTAGTGAATAACAAAAGTAAGGATGTGTCGGAGTGGAAAGTTGTAATGGTGTTTGACACCCTATTCGATTAACCCAGGTATTCCCAAACTGGGGGTACGCGCAATAACGTTGAGAGTACGCCAAATAAAATAAAAGTTATTCAGATTTTCAAACGTTTATATTTTCCAACGGGGTTATACATTAGGGTGAGTTTTTTTTCTCGCCTGAGTAGTCTCGTTTCACTGCCAAAAATAAAATTAAACCATCTAGTGTTCAGCGAAATAACAGCACAATGTCAAATACAGGTAGCCTAGTCAAATAATTAACATCCAATCACATTAACCGTTACTCTCTCGCGGGAATTCCACTAACGGTCCGTATGTAGCGAAACGTAGCTGCTGCTCATGTTGGTATCTGTACTGATGGCGCAAAAGCCATGACAGGGAGACATAGTGGAGTGGTAACACGCATGCAAGCAGTTGCTCCCGACGCCACTTGGGTACACTGCAGCATCCACCGAGAGGCTCTTGCTACCAAGGGAATGCCTGACAGCTTGAAAGACATTTGGACACTACAGTGAAAATGGTTAACTTTGTTAAAGCAAGGCCCCTTAACTCTTGTGTATTTTCTGCACTATGCAATGATATGGGCAGCGACCTGTAACACTTTTACAACGTACAGGAGTGCGCTGGTTATCAAGGGGCAAAGTATTGACATGTTTTTCTAAATTGAGAGACGAGCTTAAAGTTTACTTTACTGACCATAATTTTCACTTGTCTGACCGCTTCCATGATGACGAGTTTCTCACACGACTGGCCTATCTGGGTGATGTTTTTTCTCGCCTGAATGATCTGAATCTAGGATTACAGGGACTCTTCGCAACTATATTCAATGTGCGGGACAAAATTGAGGCTATGATTAAGAAGTTGGAGCTCTTCTCTATCTGCATTAACAAGGACAACACACAGGTCTTTCCATCATCGTATGATTTTTTGTGTGCAAATGAACTCAAGCTTACGGACAATGTCAAATGTGATATAGCGAAGCACCTGAGTGAGTTGGGTGCACAATTACGCAGGTACTTTCCCGAAACGGACTACACAAACAACTGGATTCGTTATCCCTTTCATGCCCTGCCTCCAGTCCACTTACCGATATCTGAACAAGAGAGCCTCATCGAAATTGCAACGGTTCTGTGAAAATTGAATTTAATCAGAAGCCACTGCCAGATTTCTGGATTGGGCTGCACTCAGAGTATCCTGCCTTGGCAAATCACGCTGTTAAGACACTGATGCCCTTAGGTACGTGGTTGCAATGTGAGAGTGGATTCTCGGCCCTCGCTAGCATGAAAACTAAATACAGGCACAGACTGTGTGTGGGAAATTATTTAAGACTGAGACTCTCTCCAATACAACCCAACATTGCAGAGTTATGTGCAACCTATCCTTTCAAGCACACCCTTCTCATTAACCTGTGGTGAGTTATTCACAATTTTTAATGAACAAATAAGGTTTTATATATAAGATGGTTAAATAAAGAGCAAAATTATTGATTATTATTATTTGTGCCCTGGTTATTGAGTGCGCTGACCCTGGTGCTAGAAGGGGTACGCAGCTGGAGGTTGAATGTTTGAAGGGGATACGGGACTACAAAAAGTTTGGGAACCACTGGATTAACCAATGCCATTAAGAAAGAGGTAGGTGAAGTCACATTAGCCTGGTCCATTGGTAAGGCACACTTGTTAATATTCTGTGCTGACCATGTTCAGCAAGGAAAGATTCTCAAAATGGAAACTCTCAATGGGAAGAAAATCACAAGTCATGTCCCTGGAGCTTCGGCTAAGATGAGGGGGATCATTTCTAGGGTTCCACTTTCTATGTCCATCAATTATTTAAAAGAAAATGTAGAGGGGGGCATAGTGGTTGGAGCCAAAAGTCTATTCAGTAAGAAAGAGCGGCAAAGAAGTGAAAGTCAGTACTCTTAATGTTTGAGAAGGTTCTGCCTGAGACACCTTCTCAAATAGAAGTGCTTCCTGGCTTTCACTGTTAGAGTTTGGCCCACCTCCATTAAGGTGTTTTAAATGCCAAAGAATGGGACATGTAGTGGCTCTGTGCAAAGGAAAGAAAATATGTGCCAAGTGTGGAGGGGAACATGATTATGGTGAATGTGGGAAAAATGTCAAGGCTAACTATTATAATTCTGAGGGGAACACAGTGGTTACGAGAAATCTTGCTCTCACAAATGTGCCGTGTCAAAGGACACCTTGATAGTTCATCAGATTGACTTCATAGCTTTCATTGGAAAGGTTATCAACCTGAGTGCGTTTGTGGAAAGAAGAACTGCTAAATTGAAGATCATTGTGGAAGCAGAAACAGAGTTTTAAGGAGTAACAGATGTCACTGTCACCATGATTGTTGATATGTTGACTCCTGATAATACTAATGATGGAATGTTACTGTCGTCATGATTGTTGATATATTGACTCCTAATAATACTAATGATGGAATGTTACTGTCGCCATGGTTGTTGATATGTTGACAACTAATAATACTAATGATGGAATGTCTCAGTATGATGATAATTACAGTTATGTTTTTTGTCATCCTTCAGTGGAATGCCAGAAGCCTTATTGCTAACTGACTTGCCTAGTTAAATAAAGGTAAAATAAATATCTCCCTCTCTAACTTTAAGCATCAGCTGTCAGAGCAGCTTACCAATCACTTTACCTGTACACAGCCAATCTGTAAATAGCACACCCAACTACCTCATCCCCATATTATTACTTACCCTCTTGCTCTTTTGCACCCCAGTATTTCTACTTGCACGTCATCATCTGCACATCTATCACTCCAGTATTAATGCTAAATTGTAATTATTTTCGCCTCTAGGGCCTATTTATTGCGTACCTCCTTACTATTCTACATTTGCACATTAATGTGTATATAGATTTTCCTATTTTTCTTTTCTTTTGTGTTATTGACTGTACGTTTGTTTATGTGTAACTCTGTGTTGTTGTTTTTGTCGCACTGCTTTGCTTTATCTTGGCCATGTCGCAGTTGTAAATGAAAACTTGTTCTCAACTGGCCTACCTGTTTAAATAAAGGTGAAATAAAAAATAAAAAGCCTTATTTCTAACGGTCAGGAGTTTAAGAAACGTGTCATTGATTTAGAGATCAAACCTGATGTGATATGTGTACAAGAAACAGGGCTTAGACCACATCTTGATTTTATTATTCCTGGTTATTGTTCAATCAGATCTGATAGATCAACTGGACAGAGTGGTGGCTGTGCTGCATTCATAAGGGAAGGTCTTGTATATCGTAATATACCTGTCCCATCTGAATATGTGATGGTGGGAATCTACAGTGCAGGTTGTAATATTAAGTAGCAACATTTTTACAACTCTTGTCGTCACCTATCTGTAGCTATGTTTGATGAAATTTCAGGAGAATTGGGCTCTAGGGAGATGTGGTGCGGTGACTTTGGTGCATTTATATCAAAATATGTAAGTGCCTTACTAGTAGAGGCAGGTAAGATGCCTTTGGATATAGCTTGTCATTAGCTTATTGGGTTGGGCTGAAAAGCTGTGAGGTTAATCATCCCACTGCTTCTGTTCTAGACGACTGTTGAGAATATACTAGTAGACAAGGCAATGGTTTTGTTTGGACAGTTGGGAAGCTTGCTGATGAGAGTGGTTTGATGGAGTTGGAGGTTGGCCCTTCTGTGGTGATAGGGGATGTTCCTCAGTGGTTACTACCGGATCCTGTTGTTGATCTAACCTTGGTAGAGAAAAGAAAAGATTGGTCAGAAATCAGTGACAAAGATGGATCCAAGGACCCAGATAGTGGGCGCACAGGAGCAGGCGTTTACATTCCTGAATTTGATGTGCAGATATGTAGAAGAATAACAGGTAAACTGTCAGTATACTCAGTTGAACTGTTGCTGATAGTAGTTGCCCTCCAATGGGTGGAGGATGTTTAACCTGTTAGAATTATAGTATGCTTAGATTCCCTGTCTGTGTTGAATATCTAAGTGACCTACTGTTGGAGGCATTCATGTTATTATGGAGAATCGAGAGACTGGGTGTAGTATTGAAATTCTGCTGGGTCCCAGCCCATTCGGGTGTGGAAGGGAATGAAATTGTAGACCAGATAGCCAAAAGGGCTTTAAAACGAGATGTAATTGATATTCATGTTCCACTGGGTAGAGGTGAGACCAAATGTAAGATCAGAGCCATTTTGATAGATGTGTGGCAGAAGAGATGGGACTCTGAGCCCAAGGGCCGGCATTTATATGCCCTCCAAAGAAAGGCTGTTGGACCAAGATTCAAAGGTCAGTTTAGCAAGGAAGAGGTGGTGTTTGCTCGATTGCGCCTAACGTGCTGACCACACCGCCCGCGTCGCATGTGCGAGCGTGTATACATACATGTTATTCAGTCAGTACACCCACACTGCTCGCGCGCATCAACGAGCGTCTGCATAGTCAGGCGCTAAAATAGAACTTGGTTCTATTTGTGATTCTTGATGCGCTGCAAGTCCCGCCTCTCCCATCTCCTCATTGGTTGTTTAGGAGCATATACCCACGTGGGTGATTGAACGATGAACTGAGGTCCACACTCCAGACCAGTTGGTGGTGGTAATGCATGTTAAAGTTGGTTACCAACCACCATATAAAGTCCAAAGAAGAAGAAGAAGCCTGAAGGAGGAGAGATTACTAGAAAGGACCTGTGGATTTCAGGTAAAATAACAACCCAATGTTTATATCCCAGGACAAATTAGCTAGCAACAGCAAGCTAGCTAGCAAAATTGTCATAAATGTTGAAAGCTTTTCGACCTGTCCCCAAATTAATATAGTTGGTTCAGAGTTCGTTTTGATATTTCAACCTGCGTGTCCTGATTGCGTCTGGTGTGGATGGACAAAATCAACATGCGCGGGAGCGGTGTGGTCAGCATGTAAGACATTGTACATTAAACTCGTCATTACATCTGGTTGGCAAGCATGTGAATGATTTGTTTTCGTATATGGTCGATGAAACGGTGGAGCATGTGTTGTTATTTTTGTAAGTATGTTAAAGAGAGGGAAAGATTGGAAGTGTAGGGTCATTGAGGTTGGATGGGGTGGGTGGGCGGGCGGGGTAGAAGGGATTTTGTGGATGGGGGAGGGTCATTTAGAAGTTAGTAGGGCTCTTTGTTTTTCTCAGACGTACTAAGTTAGGTAGGAGGATTTAGAAATGTGGAGCTAATATTGTAAACCGTAATTGACCACACACTCCAGCACAGTAGGTGGCGGAATGCACCTTAAACTTTTGTTTGCTACCGCCAATATATCATAGAAGAAGAATACACTCCGACTTCAGAATGAAATGTTGCCTATTCACATTGCCTGACTACAATATTTAATCTTGATAAGTTAATAAATACATGCTGTGTTAATAATGTTGGCCTGTTTACCTGCTTACAATACCCACTGTAGTGTGCGTAGATCTCAAGCCCATAATAAGTCAATAGGGCTCACTGGCTAGTGACTACTGTGGGCTAGCTACTACTTTTAACAAGCCAGACAACCACGAATGATTGACATCTACCTTGCATAACATTACTTTTAGGTCATTTTTGCCTGTTAAACTATCTGGTTAGCTACATTATTACGATTCACATATAGCTCACTGGAGGTTCCTCCGAGGAGGAAGGGGAGGACCATTCTCCTCAGTGAATTTCATAAAAATATAAATTGTGAAACATTAAAAAAGTTTACCTTTTTAGATAAACCTATACTAAATATATTCAAATGTCACCAGATAATTAAAACACACTGTTTTTCAATGAAGGTCTACAATAGCCTCAGCAGCACTATGTAGGGTAGCACCATGGTGCAACCGGAGGGCAGCTGTTTTCCGTCCTCCTCTGAGTACATTGGTACATTGACTTCACTACAAGACCAAAGACTTACACAGTAATAATTACAACTTCCGGAGGACGTCCTGCAACCTATCAGAACTCTTGCAGCATGAACTGACATGTTGTCCACCCAATCAAAGGATCAGAGAATTAATCTAGTACTGAAAGCATAAGCTACAGCTAGCTAGCACTGCAGTGTATAAAATGTGGTGAGTAGTTGACTCAAAGAGAGAGAAAGACAATAGTTTAACAGTTTTGAACAAATACATTTCTTCCAAAATTAAAGAGAAGCAAGAGAGAGCTAGCTATATTTGGTTGTATTTAAAAAATAAAAATAAAAACTTTCCCTTTCACCCAGCTGGCATATGCATCTAGCTAGTTTAGCCTACTCAAACACCCGGCTAAAACAGAGAGGGATGCTATGTTAGTTTACAAGTCAAGGTAAGCGTTTGGTTTTATTAATTTATTGCCACTGGGGCCTGCCGGTGTAACTGCTAAACTGCTTGCTGTTGACTGTACACTGTACTGTTGCCATTGGCCTGGCTGGAAGAAGGTTCAGTGAATCTGGAGGTGCAGCGTGAGGTAATACAGTAGGGGGAGTGTGAGTGCTGCTCAAATGTAATGTTTTGTGCATTCTCCACACTCTCTTCCTCACAAGAACGTACTCAAGAGAACGTCCTTGGAGATGCATATGCATATTGAGAAAACACCCATTGACTCGTGACGAATGGGAGAGGGTCCATTCAGAGAGAAGTGGTAAGTATTTTAAAAAGTTCTCATTTGCACCGCCGAGAAGCGGGGTCCAGAAAACTCGGATCTGCAGCCTCTGCTTAAAAAAAAAAACAGTAGCAGTTGTGGTGTTTATGTATGCTTGTTCTCTAAGAGGGCAATGTGAATACACTTTTTCACAATGGCATGCAAGACTATGTTTTACATGAGTTAACGGAGAGGAAATTACTTAGTTGAAAGAAGTTAAGATTTTAAACTTAAATGATAGAGCAGACTGATAAAATGAAGCTTTACGCTTAATAATTAAAATATAAATATGTTATTTATTTCATATAGTGGTGGACACCAAATTGTATAATTTGATATGATATTGATAAGTGTCGTTTGCTCAGACAGTGAAGAGAGTAGTAGAGAAAGATGGGTCCAGGGTGAGGGATCCTAAGAAGATCTCTGTGAGTAGGCTGAGGCCAATAGAGAGTGACAGAAATAACAAGTGCTTCAGTAAAGTGTTTTTTTTTTGGCATTCATGGCCATGGTTGTCATCTGTACTGCAGGAATGGAACGTAAATCACTGAGTATACATGTTGTGGTGGCAGTTGCAGAGAAGTACTTGGGTGTATGAGATTTTACTCCATAAGATTTAAGGTGTTTTGAACGATAGTGTCCCGTCCTCCCAGGCTGGTGTAGGATCAGATAGGGCCAAATTAGTGGAATAGTGGTGAGGTTTTTAATGGGTGTAGGGTAAGTTGGTAGGGCAATTTTTCCACAAAGTGTAATGAATTCATTATACAGAATAGTAGGCTGATACACAGCCAATACAGTAGGTGGCGGCATGCACATAACATGTGTTTGCGGACCGCCATAATACCAAAGAAGAAGAAGAAGCCCGTCGAAATGGACGTCTTTGACAATGTTGCCACAATTTATCTCGACTTCGTGATTTTGCAGTAATTTTGCTAATCAGAGACTTCAGGAGTTCACTGTTCTATCGAATGGTATGTGCATCCATGCATACGAAACGGGGGGTGGGTGGAGGTGTATGGTAACGGTATCCCTGCGTTCGCTAGCATTAGCGCGGTGACGGGAAGTCTAAATTCCCGTAGACTATCAGTCACTGTGCAAACGCTAGTTAGCATTAGCACGTAAAACTACTGCTAACTTCCTTCATACTGGACACAGATACATAACAATGTTATCCACGAGTTCATCTGACTCGGGGGAAGTATATAAAGGGAATCATTGCCAAAATCCCGAAGTATTAATGATGAGATAAAAGGCGAGTTCCTAACGAGTTCAGGTAGCCACGCTGGAGCTCTGCGAGACATCAACAGCGATGGGGGCAGACGTTTTGATCAAGAGACCTTCAGAAAATATGCTAATTCTCAGACATTAAATATACAACTATGTATTTTACATTTATAAGGAAGGTCGATTCTTAAAGTTAGTGGTTTTATAAATGGATTATACTGTATTTAGAAAAAATACGCCCTACTATTTCATATTTGTACTGTGTACTTGAGCTTGTGTCCTCAAAAGTGACTACACCTCAGCAATTTATAACTATTTTTTTTAACCAGAAATGTGAGATTTGAACCTTTCTTGGAGTATGCAGCATTACTAGTTATTGTTTATAGCCCTCTCATGATAAATAATTACTTTTGGTGATTATGTAAATTACATTTTCGATTACATTTACATTTTAGAGGTTTTTAATCAGAGAAGTGTGCACTCACAAAATCAATATGTACAATAATATGGACTGCTTGTTGTTGTCAGGAGCATGCATGTGTTTCATGAACTTTACCATTTAGGAATGTGCAAGGGTAATTTTGGTTCATAGTAAATCCCACTTTTTTGCTGCATTATATTTAGCCTAGCCCAAAGGCCAGCAGATGGCGATATTTAGTCGTTTCATCTTACTGTCCGATGGGAATCTATGCAACGGGCTATTCACACGTGGCCCTGTGGACTGGTTCGTACATGAAACATTCTCCATTCTGGCTGCAAAGGTGTTGATTTCCTCCTTAATTGCGAGAAGGCATAAAATAATGGGGAAAATATGCATACTTTCTTTATGAAATGCCATTTTCCACCACCATACTACAGTGGTGTGGCTTTTGCTAGTCCCTGTCCACAGTAGCGTTTGGAAACTATCACTGCCGGTAGTGAAAATACAGACTACTGCAACCTGATTGGCTGAACGCGATACGCAACATCTGGGACTAGCATTAGCCACTGTAGCATGGTGGATAAAAATGGTGTTTCATACATTTTTCTGCCTTCTCGCCATTCATTTGAGTTAAGGAGGAAATTGATGCCTTTGCAGCCTGAATGGAGAATGTTTTATGTACGAACCGGTTCATGGGGGATATGGGTGTATAGCCAGTTGCATAAATTCCCTTTGGACGGTAAAATGAAACTACTCAATAACGCCATCTGCCGGCCGTTGGGCTACATTATTACTGTACTAACGTCACATCATTTGATATATTATATCAGACATTCTATAACAAAAGTTACAGCATTTACAAATGTTATATAATAATGTATATATTCTTATATTTTAGCAATAGCCAACCAAGGAGCAACCAGGATAACAGTCTGGATATGATCTGCAGTGAGTACATTTCATATTTTTTAAAATAAATGATATAGCCTAGAAGGCTATTTTAATCATGATGATGCCATTGCCAACGTTCCATTTTTCCCACATACAATAGCACTGATGTAAGTGCTACTCCTATACAATGCATTCGGAAAGTATTCAGACCCCTGGACTTTTGATGAAATATTTTTTTCCCTCATCAATCTACACACAATACCGCATTATGACAAAGCGAAAACAGGTTTTTCAAAATGATTGTACATTTACTCAGTACTTTGTTGAAGCACCTTTGGCAGCGATTACAGCCTCAAGTCTTCTTGGGTATGACGCTACAAGCTGGACACACCTGTATTTGGTGTCTGAGTCAAGGACTACATGCTTTCAGGTAAGTTCTGATTACAATACTGGGTGGGGTGAATATATTTTATATGACATACATGCTTTTTTGTTAACTAGTAAATAGTAGCCTACAGCAAAGTGTGTTTAAATAATTTCTAACTTGTTAACAATTTCTGCTAGTTAGGTTTTGCTACCATGTGGTTTTTATCTTGCTTGTGCCTGCTAACTGAGGAGTGTTAATTCACCTGTTTCCATACATGTTTCATTTTAAAACATTTATCTTACAAAGGAATTGTTTAATCTAACTGCTTAACCATTTATCTGTACATGGAATTGTATTTGTTTGTTTTTTTACTCATTTTTTTCTAATCTTTACAGGAAAATGCCACGGGCACAATCTGATGTGTGGAGACATTTCACTGAAGCAAATGTAGAAGAAAAAGCTGTGTACATTTGCAAGTACTGTGCCAAATCATATGTGAAGAATGCAATAAAGATGCAGAATCATCTGGCCAAGTGCATAAAGTTCCCTCAGCTCTCACAACAAGCAACCTCTGACAAAAGTCCCTCTACTTCTATTTGAGGTGAAAATGATGAATCAGGCACCTTATCGATGGCAACAGCTCATGGTCCTCCTGGAATCAGAAGTTTTTTTGACTCAATGGAGGAACGTAGTCAGAAGTTCTGATGAATGTCTTGCTCGAGCTGTGTGTGCAACTGGTTCACCTCTGATGCTCACAGGCAATGTGTATTGGAAGAGATTTCTGAATGTTCTTTGCCCAGCATACACCCCTCCAACCAGACATGCTTTATCTACTAATTTGCTGGATGCAGAGTTCATCAGAGTTCAAGTGAAGGTCAAGCAAATCATAGAGAAAGCAGACTGTATTGCAACCATCTCTGATGGGTGGTTGAATGTTCGTGGGCAAGGAATAATTAACTTCATAATTTCCACCCCTCAACCAGTATTCTACAAGAGCACAGACACAAGGGACAACAGACACCGGTCTCTACATTGCAAATGAGCTGAAGGCAGTCATCAATGACCTTGGACCACAGAAGTTATTTGCACTGGTGACAGACAACGCTGCGAACATGAAGGCTGCTTGGTCTAAAGTGGAGGAGTCCTACCCTCACAACACCCATTGGCTGTGCTGCTCATGCATTGGTTCTGCTCCTCAAGGACATCATGGCACTGAAAACAATGGATACACTCTACAAGAGAGACAAGGAAATGGTTAGGTATGTGAAGGGTCATCAAGTTATAGCAGCAGTCTACCTCACCAAGCAAAGTGAGAAGAATGAGAGCACCACATTGAAGCTGCCCAGCAACACCCGTTGGGGTGGTGTTGTCATCATGTTTGACAGTCTCCTGTAGGGGAAGGAGTCTCTCCAAGAAATGGCCATATCAGAGTCTGCCGATATGGACAGCCCCATCAAGAAGATCCTCCTGGATGGTGTATTTTAGGAGAAAGTGGTAAGCGGCCTGAAACTCCTGAAACCGATAGCAGTAGCCATTGCACGGATTGAGGGAGACAATGCCATCCTGTCTGATGTTCAGACTCTGTTTGCAGATGTAAGAGAAGAAATCCGTACTGCCCTGCCCACTTCACTGTTGCTCCAAGCAGAAGAAACTGCAGTTCTGAAATACATCAAAAACCGTGAAAACTTCTGCCTGAAGCCCATACACGCCGCAGCGTACATGTTGGACCCCAAGTATGCTGGCAAGAGCATCCTGTCTGGTGCAGAGATCAACAAGGCCTATGGTGTCATCACTACCGTGTCTCACCACCTTGTTCTGGATGAGGGCAAGGTTCTTGTGAGTCTGGCGAAGTTCACTTCCAAGCAAGGGCTTTGGGGTGGAGAAGCAATATGGCAGTCGTGCCAACATATCTCATCAGCCACCTGGTGGAAGGGACTTTGGGAATCTGAGGCTCTTTCCCCTGTTTCCTCCTCCATCCTCCAAATCCCACCAACATCAGCCGCCTCAGAGCGCAACTGGTCCTTGTTTGGGAACACACACACCAAAGCATGCAACAGGCTGACCAATACAAGGGTCGAAAAATTGGTGGCCATCCGGGCAACTTTGAGGCTGTTTGAGCCTGACAATGAGCCATCCTCAGCAAGGTTGGAAAGTGACAGTGAAGATGATGCCTCAGACTGATGTTTAAGAGGTGGACATTGAGGAGGTCCAGGGAGAAGACATGGAAGCCTATCATTTTACAGATGTATGTTGAAAGTGTTTTTGGGAGATGCGATGGATCATTGGGGATCATTCAATATTCCTTTTCTTTTGTTGTTCAGTGAAATCATCCCATGTGAAGAGTCAACTCATTTCATTAAAGTTCAATTTTTATTTTTTTTCTATTGGAAGGATTTAATCATTTGCAATTGTCTACTTATGATAAGGTAAAAGGTTTATGTTTCTGTCTCCATATGATATGGTAAATATATCCAATGCAAAAACACATCTACATTTAAATTGTATTAATATTAATTTGCATATATTTCCGTTAATTCCCATATGTTCCCGTTAATTCCCACGGAAAGTTTCCACCTCTGAATGTCGGAAGTTGAACCTTCAGCCCAGTCTAAGGTCCTGAGCGCTCTCTCTGTACTTTGCTCCGTTTATCTTTCCCTTGATCCTGACTAGTCTCCCAGTCCCTGCCACTGAAAAACATCCCCACAGCATGACGCTGCCACCACCATACTTCACCATAGGGATGGTGCCAGGTTTCCTCCAGACGTGACGCTTGGCATTCAGGCCAGAGAGTTCAATCTTGTTTCCATCTGACCAGAGAATCTTGTTTCTCATGGTCTGAAAGTCCTTTAGGTGGCTTTTGGTAAACTCTAAGCGGGCTGTCATGTGCCTTTTACTGAGGAGTGGCTTCCGTCTGGCCACTCTACCATAAAGGCCTGATTGGTGGAGTGCTGCAGAGATGTTTGTTCTTCTGGAAGGTTCTCCCATCTCCACAGAGGAACGCTAGAGCTCTATCAGAGTGACCATCGGGTTCTTGGTCACCTCCCTGACCAAGGCCCTTCTCCCCCGATTGCTCAGTTTGGCCAGGCGGCCAGAGTCTTGGTGGTTCCAAACTTCTTCCATTTAAGAATGATGGAGGCCACTGTGTTCTTCGGGATCTTCAATGCTGCAGACATTTTTTGGTACCCTTCCCCAGATCTGTGCCTCGACACAATCCTGTCTCGGAGCTCTACGGACAATTTCATTGACCCCATGGCATGGTTTTTGTTCAGACACGCACTGTCAACTGTGGGAGCTTATATAGACAGGTGTTTGCCCTTCCAAATCATGTCCAATCAATTGAATTTACCACAGGTTGACTCCAATCAAGTTGTAGAAAGATCTCAAGGATGATCAATTGAAACAGGATGCACCTGAGCTCAATTTTGAGTTTCATAGCAAAGGGTCTGAATACTTATGTAAATAAGTTTCCACTTTGTCATTATGGGGTATTTGTGTAGATTTGGATTTTTTTATTTATTTAATCAATTTTAGATTAAGTCTGTAATGTAACAATGTGGGAAAAGTCTGAATACTTTCCGAATGCCCTGTAAGTGGTTATGTGTTTCTCTGTTTGGAAAATAGTAGGCAATGTATGTTATATTTGTTTGTCATATGAAGGTTGCAGATGAACTTATTGACCAAGTTCTCCTGGAAGCCTTTGACAACATGGAGGAAAGTTGGGACAGCGTAGATGAAGCAGGACACTACAAAACAGATGCAGCTAGACATTTACCAAGCTGTTCATGTCAGCAAATCACTGAACACAAGGTGGGCCATACAAACAGAAATGTATTCCAATTGATGTTTTAGAGACCTAATTCCAGCCTCAATAACAATCACTTATTTGTACTCATTCAAATTTTTTGTCAAAAGGGAACAGACTTGGGAGAAGAGATCCTGACTGACAATACGTATAAGAGCATGACAGCATTTAAGGTGAAGAATGATGAAGGCTCTCCTCCTTTTTCGGACATCCACAGTCATTCAAAGATCATGGCTCAAGACCTTCAACAAAAGGCGACAGAGAGGAGGGCAACAGAGGTCACCCACGATAAGAGTCCTTCCTTCTCAGAAAGATCATGCCCTGTGGGCCTAACAAATGTTCAGGAAATATGCATTTTGTCTTCTGGATTTGATGTAAAAAAGAAAAGAGCGAGAGATTCTGCTGCAGTGGAGGTTGGCACTATAGTTTCTTTCCCCCCCTCTTCAAGCAATCTGTCAAAAAACATAAAGGGAAATGTCACACTTTCACCCACAGAGAAGGTTGCTGTGACTCCAGGGTTATCAAGTGACCACGCACAATATTCAAGAGAGGTAGTGGATGAGAAAACCGATGCTGTTTCCCATCAAACGTTACCACTTGCAGATACCAAGAAAGGAAAAGAGAAAACGTCCTTTAATACCCTTTTGCCTGTGATGGAAAAGCAACAAAAGCGAAAAGCTGGTCGGCCATATAAGAAGAAAACTCTAGTGAAAATGGCTAAACTTTTAGCAATTGGCCAAGAACGGGATTCAGATGTCACAGAAATACACAGGGTGACTCTAACACCCTCATGCGAACAAACAAAAGAGAAGAAAAAGGATGAAACGTTAGAGTTTCCCCCAACTACCTCAAGTGACACGTGCTTTGGATGCAATTCAACATCTGATTCTTCAAACCACCTTACTATTGCACATTCAGATGACATCATTTCTGCAACTCAAATAGCCGCACCAAGTATTTCTATGGAATTTAACCAACCGTCCAGGATACAGAAAACTTCAAAGACCACACAAAAAGAAGAATTAAAAATAGAAGAAGTGTCGGCGCTGAAATTGACCACGGTCACAAAGGGGCAATATTCTCCTATAGAACAAGCTCTGACACAAAACACCTTGGTGCCATCTGAGAATGCATTGAAAGTACAAAAGAGACCTGGAAAAAATAAAACGATGATATCCAAAGGAGGAAATAGAAGAACTCAGGCATTCAAAAGAAACAGAATGAATCCGAGCAGCTTCTTCACCCCTCAGTCACAGAGTAGCAATGCTACACCCCAAGAAAAAATACATTTGGGACTCTCTCAAGATGCGACTCCATTGCAGTCATCAGATATAAAAATGGAGCCCAAATACTTGTCAGACACTGCTGTCTTGGATGTAAAGAACAATTTGAAGGAACACCAAAAAAGAGAACCTCCCTCCAAAAACTTTACAGAAGGGAGTGTTAAATGTCCTGGTATAATGTCAAAATGCTTTGACTTTTCTATCACTCAAAAAGACCAGGGGGCACAAAGTGACATGAAGAGGGAAATCAAAGATAATGTAACTGCTAACATATCAGCTGTAGGAAACCAGGGGAAAATGACTCCAAGAACTCGAGAGCTCTCAAGACGAAAGACTATTGAGGATGTGCTCAAATTGAAGCGGAAAGCTGGTCGACCATTCAAGACAAATAGGTTGTTTAAAATGGATAAGCTGGCAGCGATAGCACAGGAAGGCAGAACTAATGATACAGAGAATAGTGGCATGACTAAAGAGTGTGTTCCAAAATTCCCTGCATATCACCCCCTAAAGTCAAAAGTAAAGAAGGAAAAGACTGACACAAAAACCTTGGCATCAAATTCACCTACAAGCCCCTCAAGAAAATCCAGCAGAACATGTAAAACTACCCCAAAAACTGTTCAAAAGATGCAAGTCCTCACACACACGCTCGCCCAATCAGTTTTATCAGTTCCATCCAATCTTATTGAACCTATTCTCAAATCAGAGGACACAACTCTTATCTCCTCAACGGTCTCTCCAATTCTTTTATGTGGTGCAGAGATTTTCCCTCAACAGGAAAGCCACAGATGCGTGAAACCCCCGAAGAAAAACACAAAAGTTAACAAAAACATGACCACTGCAGTCCCACATCCTCCAATATGTGCAGTAGTTTCCAAGGCCCTTGCTGAGATTGTTTCTTTACCATTCCCTGTAGAGACAAAGAAAGACATTGGATCCAAAAGAAAATACAAACAGGTGCCTAGAACTTCTGGTGTATCAGAATTGCTGTGTACAAATGGAATTCCTCAGGGAGATATACATACCCAATCTAATAGGGATGAGGTATATTCCAAGACTTCAGCCCCAACTGTGCCACAATCCCAGAACACACGGAAGCGTGAGGTTCAAAATAAAACAGGTACAGAAAAGGCAGCTGTCCCATTATCTGATGAAACTGTCCTTCCAGTTTCAGATTGCCAGTTGCAGGTGCAAAGTCACAGTGCGTCTCAGGCAACGCCTTTACTGCCATCAAAGATTAAGACACAATCGGACACATTACGCCTGACACCTAGAACGGTTAGGAAGAAAAATCCAAAGACGTGTAAGGAAATAAAAAAAACTTCACCGAAAGTTGAGAAAGCACAGGTGCCATCTCTGGATCCTTCCCTTGGAGTGGAACATGTATGTCATGATGTGTCACATGCGGATCAAATGAGACAAGTGGAAGCAGTGATAGAGTCAGTAATTGAGGATCTGCACAAACCACTGAAACATGTGAGTAATAGAAAAAAGATCAAAGAAGAGGCTGGCAGTGTTCTTGCATTAACTCTGAATCCTTCACTTGAAGTGGAACATAGAACTCCCGATGTGCCACACGTGGATCATATAAGACAAATGGAAGCAGTGATGGAGTCCGTGATGGAGGATCTCCACAAAAAAGAGGTCAGTGATGTTTCTGCATCAGCACACTCAACCTTTCCTGCCTCAGATAATCTGTTTGAACCACATAACCATAGTGCATTACCTCAAATGCTTCTGCTGCCATCAGAGATGAAGACAGAATCAGGCAGAATCAATAATGCCATACCCAGAACTCCTGATGTGCCACAAATCGATCATGTAAGACAAATGGAAGCGGTGATAGAGTCAGTGATTGAGGATCTCCACAAAAAAGAGGCCAGTAATGTTGCTCCATTAAAACCAACCCCCTTTTCTGCCTCGGGTAACCTGTTGGAACAGCATAACCATAGTACATTACCTCAATCTTCTTTTATGTCATCCGGAGAGACAAAATCAGGCTTGAAACATGCAACACCCAAAACGGCAACAAAAAATAAGTCAAAAACATTCAAGAAAGAGAAACGTACCTGCAAAAGCTATTCAAAGAATCCTAAGAAAGCAGCTATGCAAACTTCAGTTCCTACATCTGACACAATGCATGTGTCAACAGTTAAGAAGAATTCGAATATTTGTAAAGAAAGAAAGAGATCTTCACAGAAAGTTGAAAAACCACAGGTGTCATCTCTGGATCCTTCCCTTGGAGTGGAACATAAAAGTCCTGAAATGCCACAAATGGATCAATGGAGAGAAGAGGAAGCATTGATTGACTCAGCGAATGAGAATCTCGACAAACTACTTAAACATAAGGATCAACAAAAAAAGTTAAAAGAAGAGGCCAGCAATGTTTCTACACCAACTCTGGATCCTTCCCTTGTAGTGGAACATAGATGTCCTGATCGAATAAGACAAGTGGAAGCAGTGATAGACTCCCTGATTGAGGATCTCCACAAACCACTCAAACCTAATGGACAACAAAAAAAGTTTAAAGAAGAGACCGGTAATGTTTCTGCATTGGAACAAACAGCATTTCTCGCCTCAAATAACCTGTTGGAACAGCATAACCATAGTACGTTACCTCAATATTATTTTATGTCATCCGGAGAGACAAAATCAGGCTTGAAACATGCCAAACCCAAAATGGCAACAAAAATTAAGTCAAAAGCATGCAGTAAAGGGAAACTATTTAAAAATGCTAAGAAAGCTGCTGTAATAACTTCCGATCCTTCTATTGGAGCAGAAAATGGATGTCTTGAAATGCCTTCCCACCTTACTCAAGGAGGAAAGGGAGATGGTAAAACCAATAAATATGTAGGAAAGCATGAAAAGGAAGCAGTGATATCAGTGACCGGTGATCATTTGGAAACAGCAGCCCACAAACCACATCAACGTAAGGGGCCAAGAAAGAAGCTAAAAGAAGAGGACGGCAGTGTTTCCAAACCAGAACAAGTAGAATCTACTACTTCAGATAGCCAGCTAAAACAGCATGACCACAATGCATTACAGCAAGTTTCTTTGCTAGTATCGGAGGCAAAGACGGAATCAGGAATAGAGCATGTCATTCCAGAAATGGAAATAACAAATAAGCCAAAAACATGCAGGAAAAGGAAACTCCCTTCAAAAGCACTCTCAGGAAATGCTAAAAGAGCAGCTATGCGAACTTCACATCCTACTCTTGGAGCAGAAGTTGGATGTCTTGAAATGCCTCCCCACCTTACCCATGCAGAGCGAGGAGGAAAGAGTGATGGGAAAACCGATAACAATGTAGTTAAACATAAAAAAGAAACAGTGACATCAGGGATGGAAACAGCCCACAAACGACGTATGGGGTCAAAAAAGAATCGAAAAGAAGAGGATAACAATGTTCCCATATCAGAACAAGCGGAAACTCTTACCTCAGATAAACATTCAAACCAAGTTGCTGTGCTGGCATCAGAGATACAGTCAGGATCGAGCAGTGGACATGTCACACCCCCACAAAAAACACAGATTTCAAAGGCATGCAAGAAAAGGCAAATACTATCCAAACAAAGCTCAAAGATCACTGAAACTCCAACCCCACCAAGTTCAAAACCATCTCTTGGAGTGGAATATAGATATTCTGAAATGGCTACCACTTTCACACATGTGGACCAGGTTCAGAATATTCTTGATACTCCTAAAGGCTCCAACGTGAGTAATGAAAATACTGGATCAAGCCATCCAATATCCAATGTAAGACATTCCAGACGGCCCTCCAAATCTAATTCACGTATCACAACTGACTTGATGCGAGATCAAGCAATTTTATCAGTTACATCACATCTCACTAATCGACTTACCACTCCTGTATCAGCAACAGTGTCCTCAACTGCAGCACAGGGACAGATTACTGAATTAGTGAGTGCTCTTTGTACAGAGAAAAGGCCGCATAAAATGGGGAGGCCTCCTAAGAAGAAAAAGTCTCAGAGACCAAAAGGAACAGGTCTTGATAAGAATATCGTAGATGACGACAAAGTGTGTGTTAAATTCGTATCACCATTTGTAAAAGAGGAACTAATTGAGGAAGAAAAAAGTCTAGAAAATAGGGGAAAAGAAAAGAACGGCAAAGGGAAGAAAGGCAAACCTAAACCTAGCCAATCTCCGGTGAAAGATGGCAGTGCATTAGCAGATGACAAATTAGTTTTACAAGTCCCTATAGATGAAGCAGGGGACTCTCTATCTATTGCAATAGACCCAATCAGTGCTGTGATTCCCAAACATAAAAAAGGTGGTCGTATTGCCAAGGGTAAAAGAGTGCAAAGAATTGCATCCACCCCCAACATCCCCAGTGACCAGCAATGCATGAATATGTCCCCAGAAGAAACATCTCTGTGTCTCAGCGATATATCAGAAAAACACAGAAAACGAAAAGTTGACAGCATCAGTGCTGATTTTGTTCATGCAGATATAAATGTTCCAAATCTTCAAGATGATCTTAGTGATAGATCTGAAATACTGGACTCATCCTTACTAGGGACTCAGAGGGTGAAGAACACATCCAAGACAATTGCAGAAGAACAGACAGTGGCCACATCAGTGGTAAAAGAGATGGTGTGGCTCGATTTACAGACCACCATAGCAGCACTGAAAAAGAAACGAGGTCGGCCATTCAAGAAAAGTACCTTGACGAGAATGGCAAAACAGCGGTCATGTGAACAGCAGGAGTCAAACACTAGCAGAAAACGTTCCGTGAACAAGACACAGAGCTGCAAATCAATGGGAACTTCTAAGCGAGGGAAAATGCACAAATTCAACCCAATGTCAACAACTTCAAGAAGGCAAACTAGAGCATCCGTGGCAAGGAAGAATGAAGACCTTGTTCTTAAACAACAGCAAGACGACATATGGGAGATCATTGATGTATCCAGCAACATTTTCTCCCCAATTGTGACTAATTCCCGCAGTATTTCAGTGCAAGAAATCGACACTTCAGAAACTATTTTCTCTGTTGATGCAGGGGCGACACAAGGAATCCAGCAAGTTGAGTCTACCCCATTAACAACCCCTCTCACAAAATTACCTCACAAAGTGACTGGCGTGAAGAAGAGACGCAGGAGAAATAAAACGGGATGGGCTACAAAAGTGAAATCCAAACGACCTCTCTCCAAAGTGAACTGCGGGGGTACGCTTGATGTGTTTGTTCAGTCTTCCATTGACAGCACTGGACTCTCGTTCAACTCTAGCCTCTGTAATTCGTTAACAGACAATGACGCGTTGGAAAGTGTTGAACAAGAGAAAGAATCTAGAGCACATGTGAAAGCAGTAACAAACTACAATAGAGTGTGTGTGGAGGAGGAGATCAACTGTGGCGATCAACCCCTAACAGCTCGTGCTAAATTGCAGCATTCAAGTGTACTCCTACACAATTTTAAGACGAGGAAACCTATGTCATGCCATTTCTGCAGTCGCTCGTTCCGTCACATAGCGGCATACACAATTCACAAGCGCATCCACACAGGTGAGAAGCCGTACGGTTGCCAGAAGTGCGGCAAGAGCTTTGCTCATCTCTCCAAACTCAAATCACACTCAAACATCCACAAACAACATGGGCCCATTCAATGCCCATGTTGCGTCACTCAGTCGCCAAACAAAGATGACTTGATTGATCATTTCAAGATCCACATGAAGGGCACCAAGAGGTTCAGTTTGATTAATAAAACAAGAAGAGACCAAGAAATCCAGATTCAACCTTACACTGATTACATAGAGTCCCCAGTCTCTCTTAATGGCAGGAAATCCCTTAGATGCTCCACTTGTTTTAACATTTTTTTCAATAAGGCCACATTGAAGCTGCACCTACAAACACACAGTGGAGTGAGGCGTTTCACCTGCAAAGTCTGTGGCAAGATGTTTATCACGTTCTCAAGTTTCAGTGCACATGAGAAAACACACTGGCCTGTTAAACCGTATGCTTGCTCTGTGTGTGGAAAAGGTTTTGTTCTGCTTAGGGAGCTCAAAACCCACTCTCATATGCACTCAGGAGAGATGCCTTTCTTCTGTAACCACTGTGGTCAGGCCTTTAGCGACTTCTCATCCTTGCGCACACATCAAGTCTCCAAAGTGTGTTTTGAGGCTAGAGATGAAGGGGATGGAGACAAGGTTGACATTGAGGGGTTCCTGGTGGAGCAAAGGGCTGATGGGCAGATTAATACCCCGATGTACTTTAAATGTCAGATTTGCAAACAGCTTAATCGTCACTGGTGTCAGTACATTCTTCATCTGCAAACGCACACTAATAGCAAGCCAAACCTTTGTGAGATCTGTGGACAACGGTATGAGGTTCCTGAAGTATGTGTTCATTGTAAAGTGTGCTGCAAATCAAGTGGAGAGGAGAGGGCATGCAATTCGTCCTTGTCAGAGGTCTGGCATGAACCCCAAACTCTGCAAAATCCGATGCATGTGACTGAAATAGATTTTCTGTGCAATGATAATCAGGAAATGTTATCTACTGATGACCAACATCCTAAATGTAAGGAGCCTGAGCCTCTGCCACCTCTGGAAACTATGGAGGAGTATTCCTCAGATGTGCTTCCACAAAACCCCAAACCTGCTTGCCAGACCACAGGTAATGGGTTAGAGATAAATCGACCTTCTCCCTCAAACTCCATGTGTGCAAGTTCTGCCATATTGTCCCCCTCTGTAATGAGCTGTAATTCAGTACGTGTGGTTCAACAGCCTTCAGGTTTTCGCTCTCGTTTTCAGACCCATGCTCCTTGTGACAGATATCCCCGTGGAAAATTTGGAAAATCCTTTAACCGGTGGAATAAGCTCTGGTTGCATCAGGGACTACACAGAGGAAAACGCTGTAGCTTCTCTTGCACTCAGTGCAATTTAGAGTTTCGCTTCTTTGGCTCCTATCGGGAGCACATGCAGGAACATGCATCGCAGAGACCCTACGTTTGTCCGTTATGTCCCAAAACCTATGTCACTGAAGAAGACTTAAATACCCATCTGTGCGAAAATCACCCGCCGTGCGAAAGCCTGAAATGTGACACGTGTGAAAAGGGTTTCACCAGTTTCAGAAATTTGGAGAGACATCGTCTCTTACACAGAGGTGCTAGCACGCACTATTGTCTCCCTTGCAAGCTCCCATTTCCTAGTTACCTAGCCTTAAGGAATCACTTGAAGGCTCACAAAGCCCGCCCTGTTATCCCTGTCCCTGAAGGGCCATTGAAACCACTTCGATTTCCCTATCACTGTAGAAAATGTAATGGCAGATTTACAACCACAGACTTGCTCCAAGCCCATCAGGTTTGCCATCTTATAGGGGGGAAGAAAACATATAGCAGTTCAGCAAATGTAGTTTCTGCTTCCCTGACCTCCAAGCTCTCAAACAAACCACGAGAGAGAGTCACGCCTCTATCCCCTACGACAGTACCTAGTCTTCTCCTGTCAAAGAAAAGGAACATATATAGGTATCCTCACCCTGATCGTCTGTATGTCGTCCCTAAAATATCCTCACAGCCACCGGTCGTTGTTTCAGACACAGAAGAAGAGCCCCAGGAGATTCTAAACTCGAGCTTATCCTCAGTCCACGACTCGCCCCGTAACACTGTGTCCCTTGAACATGAAGGGCGAACCAGCCCAAGCAATAACTGTTGCGAGGCAAACAACTCGGATCTACCTCGGCGCTCATGCTCCTCATGTGTCCTTATTTATGAACCTACTCCATGTATGCCAAAAACAGACACCCCACACATGCCGACTCATGAACCACCCTGTCCCTTGGATAAAGGTCCTCAGAATGTACCACTTCAAAGATGGAAAAAGTCTAAGGGTAATGATGATGCTTTCTTTAGAGCCTCAACAACATTTGTGATATCAAGGGGCAAAAAACAGCGGTATGATGGCTTTGAGTGTGCTGATTGTTGGGTAACATTTAGCAACGTCTCAGAGCTACATGAGCATTACTTACATCATGCCAGGGGGGTGAAGTGAAAATCAATATATTTTTTCCACTAATGGACATTTGCATCGGAAAGTATTCAGACCAATTTACTTTTTCCACATTTTGGTACGTTACAGCCTTATTCTAAAATTGATTTTTGCAAATGTATAAAAAAAGAACTGAAATATCACATTTACATGTATTTAGACCTTTTACTCAGTACTTTGTTGAAGCACCTTTGGCAGTGATTACAGCCTTGAGTCTTCTTGGGTATGACGCTACAAGCTTGGCACACCTGTATTTGGGGAGTTTCTCCCATTTTTCTTTGCAGATCCTCTCATACTCTGTCAGGTTGGATGGGGAGCGTCGCTGCACAGCTATTTTCAGGTCTCTCCAGAGATGTTCGATCGGGTTCAAGTCTGGGCTCTGGCTGGGTCACTCAAGGATATTAAGAGACTTGTCCCGAAGCCACTCCTGCGTTGTCTTGGCTCTGTGCTTAGGGTCGTTGTCCTGTTGGAAGGTGAACCTTCGCCCCAGTCTGAGGTCCTGAGCACTCTGGATCAGGTTTTCATCAAGGATCTCTGTACTTTGCTCCGATCATCTTTCCCTTGATCCTGACTAGTCTCCCAGTCCCTTCCGCTGAAAAACATCCCCACAGCATGACGCTGCCACCGGCATGCTTCACTGTAGGGATGGTGCCAGATTTCCTCCAGACGTGACACTTGGCATTCAGGCCAAAGAGTTCAATCATGGTTTCATCAGACCAGAGAATCTTGTTTCTCATGGTCTGAAAGTCCTTTAGGTGCCTTTTGGCAAACTCCAAGTACCTTTTACTGAGGAGTGGCTTCCGTCTGGCCACTCTACCATAAAGGCCTGATTGGTGGAGTGCTGCAGAGGTGGTTGTCCTTCTGGAAGGTTCTCCCATTTCCACAGAGGAGCTCTGTCAGAGTGACCATCGGGTTCTCAGTCACCTCCCTGACCAAGGCCCTTCTCCCCTGATTGCTCAGTTTGGCCAGGCGGCCAGCTCTAGGAAAGGTCTTGGTGGTTCCAAACTTCTTCCATTTAAGAATGATGGAGGCCACTGTGTTCTTCGGGACCTTCAATGCTGCAGAAATGTTTTGGTGTCCTTCCCCAGATCTGTGCCTCGACACAATCCTGTCTCAGAGCTCTACGGATAATTTATTTTACCTCGTGGCTTGGTTTTTCCTCTGACACGCATTGTCAACTGTGGGACCTTATATAGACAGGTGTGTGCCTTTCCAAATCATGTCCAATCAACTGAATTTACCACAGGTGGACTCCCAAGTTGTAGAACATCTGAAGGATGATCAATTGAAACAGGATGCACCTGAGCTCAATTTTGAGTCTCATAGCAAAGGGTCTGAATACTTATGTAAATAAGGTATTGCTGTTTTTTATTTTTAATACATTTGCAAACAATTCCAAAGACCTGTTTCACTTTGTCATTATGGGGTATTGTGTGTACATTGATGAGGAAAATGTTTAGTTTAATCCATTTTAAAATAAATGTGGAAAATGTCAAGGACTCTGAATACTTTCCGAATGGACTGTATATCATTGTTTTTGATGAGTACTAAGTAAGTTTCCGAGTTAACCATGGTTGTCTTCATAACTATAGCAATGGGTAAATTAATAATCCACTCAAAACCAGTAATTCCTATGATTTACATTGTTAAATAACGCCAATATGTATTTTCGTCGTTATGTTAAGGAAGGAAGCAACTTGAAAATTGTTGTGGAAATTTGTTTGAGCGCAAGTCGACTACAAAACCCACAATGCAGTATTCTCTCCGGACAGAAGGGCTGGCTGGCTGGCTAGCTTGCTAGAAAACATAGCTATACACAATATTACCAAAGTCAATATCAGCATGTGAAGTAGCTAGTTGGCTGTAAAATCTCAAACACCACACTATCAATATAGGAGTTACAGTCTCACCATGTTCAACCTGGTAGAGATTTTGTCTTGCTCAAAACAGCAAGTGAGTGAGGTTGTGAATGCAACACAATGGACCTGTGCTGCTAAGGTCTCTGGCAGGGTCATTGGTACGTAGTTGGAGGAAAGGATATTGATCTGACTGTGTACTTTGAGTACATTTAAAAGAAATAGACAGATGGATGTGTTCTAGACAAGTATGCCCATACCTTCTATTGGCTGATTTGGCGAGCTGGCGTACAGGTTATTGTTTTAAGCAACAAAATGTAACTTTTTGTGCGACCTGACCAAATTCACATTGAAATGTGAGTTATACATCTGTCATTCTCATTGAACTCAAGTCTAAGAAGCGGTAGATATCCTAGTGTTTACCTGTGGCGGCAGGTAGCCTAATAGTTAGAGCGTTGGGCCAGTAACTGAAAGGTTGCTGGATCAAATCCCTGAACTGACAAGATAAATATCTGTCCTTCCCCTGAACAAGGCAGTTAACCCACTGTTCCCCGGTAGGCCGTCATTGTAAATAAGAATTTGTTCTTTAACTGACTTGACTAGTTAAATAAAGATATGTTCTATGTGCGGAATTTCTATGCTTCCCGTTCTTAATTTTGGTTTTTGCATCTTTTACTTTATTTATTTTTTACACCAGCTTCAAACAGCTGAAAATACAGTACCTTTTTGTTACTGAAAAGCGGTTTGGATGGTAGAATAATTTTCTAAACTTGCTTGTTTTGTCACAAACTTAAATTATGCGAACTATAAAACAAATTGCAACCAGGAAATGGCAAATTATTTTTGCATATTGGACATTTTTTAAAGGCGTAATAGGGATTAACCGACCATCACCAAATTGACAGGAGTTTCACTCCTGGAGTGGATTATCCATTTAACATTGATATTAACCGTTGTTTATTTTGTTTTTATATTCATATTTACACTGATTGTACAAAACATTAAGAACACCTTCCTAATATTGAAATCCCCCCCACCTGTGAAAAACACCCAGCAGCTCCTGGCACCTACTACCATACCCCGTTCAATATCCCGTTCAAAGGCACTTTTGTCTTGCCCATTCACCGTCTGAATGGCACACATACACAATCCATGTCTCAATTGTATCAAATTCCTTCTTTAACCTGTCTCTTCCCCTTCATCTACACTGACTGAAATGGTTTTAACAAGTGACATCAATAAGGGATAATAGCTTTCAACTGGATTCAACTGGTCAGTCATGGAAAGAGCAGGTGTTCTTAATGTTTTGTACACTCAGTGTATACTATTTGAATGTATCCGGTGGAAATCAGTTTTTCTACCAGTAGTTTTTTTGTACACTACTGCAAGAATGTGCCTTTTGAATAGATTACAAACTTGTCATGCTTTAAACAGTTATTCATATCCAGGGGTGGAAAAAGTACCCAATTGTCATACTTGAGTAAAATGATAGATACCTTAATAGAAAGTTACTCGAGTGAAAGTCAACCAGGAAAATACTACTTGAGTAAAAGTATTTGGTTCTAAATATACTTAAGTATCAAAAGTAAAAGTGTAAATAATTTCAAATTCCTTATATTAAGCAAAGCAGACTGCACCATTTTCTTGTTATGAAAATGTACGGATAGCCAGGGGCACACCCCAACACTCAGACATTATTTACAGATAGCCAGGGGCACACTCCAACACTCAGACATTATTTACAGATAGCCAGGGGCACACCCCAACACTCAGACATTATTTACAAACGATGCATTTGTGTTTAGTTAGTTTGCCAGATCAGAGGCAGTGGAGATGACCACGTGTTCTCTTGATAAGTGTGTGAATTGGACCATTTTCCTGTCTTGCTAAGCATTCAAAATGTAACAAGTACTTTTGGGTGTCAAGGAAAATGTATGGAGTAAAAAGTACATGATCATTTTTAGGAATGTGGTGAAGTAAAAGTTATCAATCGTAAAGTACAGACCCCATAAAATGACTTAAGTAGTACTTTAAAATATTTTTCCTGAAGTACTTTACACCACTGTTCAAATCTGTCCTGCTGCTGTTGGCGAAGTTTTCTTTGTTCTCTTTTTGGAAGAGCTTTATGTACACAAACACCATGAGTGTCTCTCTTTTTATTATGTTTAACATGGGATATATATTGCACATTTGATAACGCACTCTAAATTGCACCCTTTGGGGAAACGGTTAGATCTGCTTTCCAAACAGTCCATAGTTTGGTAATGGTGATTACTTAAACATCTTTGATTTCTGGAAGGTGGTTTGGCACGTTATAGTAAATCGGTCATTTTAAAATGTCAACGATTTCATTGGACATTCAGTAAGCATTACTCATTGAATCTTTAGGCACTGTGTGCACGTACAACATGAGTATGAAAATGTTTGAAATGTAATTGTAACACAAAGATGTGATGAAAAATATTAGTTATTGATTCTGTACTGGTAAGTTTATTCTTTAGATGTCACTGTCTCATCGATGCAGAATGTGTTTTGCTTTTGATTTACAGTAGTCTTACAATAAAAGTTGACATTGGATCAGGAGTATCTTGACTGCCTTTTGTGCCGAGTTTCATGTTTCCAAGCACGTCTCCATTTATGCAAGGAAAGTCAATTTTGCTGTTATGTATATCTTATCATATTACCTCCCAAAGTTATTATAGTCAACTTTTTTGATAAAGGCTCCTCCACTAGCGCCATGTTGCCGCCTCCATACACAACGCTATCCGCAGTGGTAAAATTATTTTCAGCCATATTCCCTCAATAGGCTATCGCAATAATATATATTTCGATATGCAACCATGAACGTAGATCAATAATCCGACATGCTACTTGCAATGATCCATTAGTCCAATTTCCAACGAGAGTTAGTTCTTACTTTTGTAGTAGCGATTCCCTATGAACTGGCACAGGAGAGAGCTGTACGTAACGCGTCCACAAAAATCAGCTTTCCAAACGTTACTCTTTTGGGGTGAAATTCCCATTTATTGCGTATATAAATAGCTCCAAAACACATATTCCTACACAAAAGGTGCAGAGAGATGCATTCTATAAGCTATAAAAGTGATACTGTATGTGCTCTCACCTGTGCTAACCCTTCGTGCTACCTATATGCACATGTGACCCATGACCCCAACATATGTCCTCTAGTGCCCTAGTGTACAAAACAAGTCAAAATAACCCTTGACAAACAACACAACTCATAAACAGGCCAAAATGGCTCTTACAATATATATATATATATATATTTGTTTTTGTGACAAAACCATCAGTACCATAAATATAGTTCTTCTTCTGCTATGAATTGGTAAACAAACAAAGGTTGCATACTGCCACCTATAATATGTTGTTTGAACAGGTATAAAGCCCAGGTTTGGCGATTGACTGCCACCTGCAGTTTGGAATGTTTTGTTACTAGTATAATTCATTGGTTTATGCGTCCTGATTACTTGGATGGAATTATGTGATCCTTCCTTACCCTGTAGGAAGTCCCACCCAGTTGACTTCTTCAAAATGGTCCTCAATGTCACTGCCCATGCTAAAATGGGCTTTGGGGCCCAAGTCCTCTATCTCTGTGATGGAAACGCCTTTGGTGGGAAAATGTGCATGTTTTTTTTATTATGCAGATTTGAGAATATCATGACAATCTGTTGCCAATTGGATGGAATGCGTATGATGATCATCATGCCATATATCCATGATCATAAAATACACTGAACAAAAATATAAACGCAACATGTAAAGTGTTCCCATGTTTCATGAGCTGACATACGCACAAAAATCTGTTTTCCCTCAACTTTTGTGCACACATTTTTATTTACATCCCTGTTAGTGAGCATTTCTCCTTTGCCAACATAATCCATCCATCTGACAGGTGTGGTATATCAAAAAACGGATTAAACAGAATGAGCATTACACAATGTGTTGTGTGATAAAACTGCATATCTTAGAGTGGCCTTTTATTGGCCTCAGCACTGACTGCAGGAATGTCCACCAGAGCAGTTGCCAGATAATTGAATGTTCATTTCTCTACCATAAACTGCCTCCAATGTAGAAGATAAATAATAGATCAAATGTATCGGTGCTCATCGGCCATTGGACAAAAACATAACAAGTTGGAAATAGCAAATTCAACAGTGAGTGGTTTGGAAGGAATCAGTGGCTAACTGCAAGCATTGCAAAGCAATCATTAGCCTGTTATTCAGTAGAGTGGCTGTGTGGTTCTACATCTAAAACCCCAAACAGCAAGCAATGCAGGTGTAGAAGCACGGTGGCTAGGAAAAACTCCCTAGAAAGGCCAAAACCTAGGAAGAAACCTAGAGAGGAACCAGGCTATGAGGGGTGGCCAGTCCTCTTCTGGCTGTGCCGGGTGGAGATTATAACAGAACATGGCCAAGATCTTCAAATGTTCATAAATGACCAGCATGGTCAAATAATAGTAATCACAGTGGTTGTCGAGGGTGCAACAGGTCAGCACGGCCAGGTGGACTGGGGACAGCAAGGAGTCATCATGCCAGGTAGTCCTGAGGCATGGTCCTAGGGCTCAGGTCCTCCGAGAGAGAGAGAGAGAAAGAAAGAAAGAGAATTAGAGAGAGCATACTTAAATTCACACAGGACACCGGATAAGACAGGAGAAATACTCCAGATATAACAGACTAACCCTAGTCCGACACATAAACTACTGCAGTATAAATACTGGAGGCTGAGACAGGAGGGGTCAGGAGACACTGTGGCCCCATCCGATGATACCCCCGGACAGGGCAAAAAAACAGGCAGGATATAACCTCACCCACTTTGCCAAAGCACAGCCCCCACACCACTAGAGGGATATCTTCAACCACCAACTTACCATCCTGAGACAAGGCCGAGTATAGCCCACAATGATCTTGGCCACGGCACAACCCAAGGGGGGGTGCCAACCCAGACAGGAAGACCCCGTCAATGACTCAACCCACTCAAGGTTCGCACCCCTCCTAGGGACGGCACGGAAGGGCACCAGTAGGCCAGTGACTCAGCCCCTGTAATAGGGTTAGAGGCAGAGAATCCCAGTGGATAGAGGGGAACCGGCCAGGCAGAGACAGCAAGGGTGGTTTGTTGCTCCAGTGCCTTTCCGTTCACCTTCACACTCCTGGGCCAGACTACACTCAATCATAGGACCTACTGAAGAGATGAGTCTTCAATAAAGACTTAAAGGTTGAGACCGAGTCTGCGTCCCTCAAATGGGTAGGCAGACCATTCCATAAAAATTTAGCTCTATAGGAGAAAGCCCTGCCTCCAGCTGTTTGCTTAGAAATTCTAGGGACAATTAGGAGGCCTGCGTCTTGTGTCCGTAGTGTACGTGTTGGTATGTACGGCAGTACCAAATCGGAAAGATAGGTAGGAGCAAGCCCATGTAATGCTTTGTAGGTTAGCAGTAAAACCTTGAAATCAGCCCTTGCCTTAACAGGAAGCCAATGTAAGGAGGCTAGCACTGGAGTAATATGATCAAATTTTTGGGTTCTCGTCAGGATTCTAGCAGCCGTATTTAGCACTAACTGAAGTTTATTTAGTGCTTTATCCAGGTTGCCGGAAAGTGGAGCATTGCAGTAGTCTAACCTAGAAGTGACAAAAGCATGGATACATTTTTCTGCATAATTTTTGGACAGAAAATGACAGGTTTGGCAATGTTACGTAGATGGAAAAAAAGCTGTCCTTGAAACAGTCTTGATATGTTCATCAAAAGAGAGATCAGGGTCCAGAGTAACGCCGAGGTCCTTCACAGTTTTATTTGAGACGACATCAAGATTAATTGTCAGATTCAACAGAAGATCTCTCTGTTTCTTGGGACCTAGAACAAGCATCTCTGTTTTGTCCGAGTTTAAAAGTAGAACGTTTTCAGCCATCCACTTCCTTATGTCTGAAACACAGGCTTCCAATGAGGGTAATTTTTTGGCTTCACCATGTTTCATCGAAATGTACAGCTGTGTGTCATCCGCATAGCAGTGAAAGTTAACATTATGTTTCCGAATGACATCTCCAAGAGGTAAAATATATAGTGAAAACAATAGTGGTCCTAAAACGGAAACTTGAGGAACACCGACATTTACAGTTGATTTGTCAGAGGACAAACCATCCACAGAGACAAAATGATATCTTTCCGACAGATAAGATCTAAACCAGGCCAGAACTTGTCTGTGTAGTGGTGATCGATTATATCAAAAGCAGCATTAAGGTCTAGGAGCACGAGGACAGATGCAGAGCCTCAGTCTGATGCCATTAAAAGGTAATTTACAACCTTCACAAGTGCAGTCTCAGTGCTATGATGGGGTCTAAAACCAGACTGAAGCATTTCGTATACATTGTTTTGTCTTCAGGAAGGCAGTGAGTTGCTGCGCAACAGCTTTTTCAATTTTGTTTGAGAGGAATGGGAGATTCGATAGTTTTTAATATTTTCTGGGTCAAGGTTTGGCTTTTTCAAGAGAGGCTTTATTACTGCTACTTTTAGTGAGTTTGATACACATCCGGTGGATAGAGAGCCGTTTATTATGTTCAACATAGGAGGGCCAAACACAGTAAGCAGCTCTTTCAATAGTTTAGTTGGAATAGGGTCCAGTATGCAGCTTGAAGGTGTAGAGGCCATGATTATTTTCATCATTGTGTCAAGAGATATAGTACTAAAACACTTGAGTGTCTCCCTTGATCCTAGGTCCTGGCATAGTTGTGCAGACTCAGGACAACTGAGCTTTGGAGGAATACTTAGATTTAAAGAGGAGTCCGTAATTTGCTTTCTAATGATCATGATCTTTTCCTAAAAGAAGTTCATGAATTTATTACTGCTGAAGTGAAAGCCATCCCCTCTTGGGGAATGCTGCTTTTTAGTTAGCTTTGCGACAGTATCAAAATAAATTTTGGATTGTTCTTATTTTCCTCAATTAAGTTGGAAAAATAGGATGATCGAGCAGCAGTGAGGGCTCTTCGATACTGCACGGTACTGTCTTTCCAAGCTAGTCAGTGGACTTCCAGTTTGGTGTGGCACCATTTCCATTCCAATTTTCTGGAAGCTTGCTTCAGATCTCGGGTATTTTCTGTATACCAGGGAGCTAGTTTCTTATGACAAATGTTTTTCGTTTTTAGGGGTGCAACTGCATCTAGGGTATTGCACAAGGTTAAATTGAGTTCCTCAGTTAGGTGGTTAACTGATTTTTGTCCTCTGACGTCCTTGGGTAGGCAGAGGGAGTCTGGAAGGGCATCAAGGAATCTTTGGGTTGTCTGAGAATTTGTAGCACAACTTTTGATGATCCTTGGTTGGGGTCTGAGCAGATTTTGTTTCGATTGCAAACGTAATAAAATGGTGGTCCGATAGTCCAGGATTATGAGGAAAAACATTAAGATCCACAACATTTATTCCATCGGACAAAACTAGGTCCAGAGTATGACTGTGGCAGTGAGTAGGTCCGGAGACATGTTGGACAAAACCCACTGAGTCGATGATGGCTCCGAAAGCCTTTTGGAGTGGGTCTGTGGACTTTTCCATGTGAATATTAAAGTCACCAAAAATTAGAATATTGTCTGCTATGACTACAAGGTCCGATAGGAATTCAGGGAACTCAGTGAGGAACGCTGTATATGGCCCAGGAGGCCAGTAGCTATAAAAAGTGATTGAGTAGGCTGCATAGATTTCATGACTAGAAGCTCAAAAGACAAAAACGTCGTTTTTTTTTTGTAAATTGAAATTTGCTAACGTAAATGTTAGCAACACCTCCGCCTTTGCGGGATGCGCGGGGGATTTGGTCACTAGTGTAACCAGGAGGTGAGGCCTGATGGTCTCATAGAAACGCCCCCCCCCCCCCCCCCCCAAAAAAAAAATCATAACACATCACCCCTCGTTACCAAGCCCCTGATTGGTAAATCACTAATCCATTCACAGCTCTTTTTCTGTTGGCAAGGTTAGGGATACTCTCACACGCAGTGCTTTTAACTTACAGTACAGTGCTTTCAACTTGCATATTTGACACACATGATTACATTGTGCATGTTCATTTATACAGTAATTATTATTGAACATGTCTTCACCAGGGATTTGAACAATTCAGAGCTTCCTGCTATGCCACCATGTCTGTGTCAGCTTTCAGTTAATTTTACCCGATTAGATTGATTTATTTCAACAATTTAAGGACTTTCTGTGTAGTTGTCTAATGTCGGTGGAGCATATTAACCTGTCTTAATGGCGCTCCTGAATCACTATGATCACTAAAACAATTTCTTGTGTACTTGTAACAGAGCTGAAATTTACTTCAAAGTGCATTTTGTGAATAAAGCTTACCCCATAAAGTTGTTTTAAGGGGTTTAGGATTTCTTTTGGACAGGGCCTAACTATACTGGCCCAATAAGGACATGCCCTTGAGAGATCCCTTATTGACACAGTCGTTAGGGTGTTCGTCATTGGTGCTGGTGGCCTGGGTTTGAGACCTGCTAGGGGAGTAACCCTACTCTCACGTTCTTAGCAATATACACAGTGTACATAACATTAAGAACACCTTCCTAATATTGAGTTAAACCTCCCCCCTTTGCCTTCAGATCAGCCTCAATTTGTCGGGAATGGAATCTACAAGGTGTTGAAAGCATTCCACAAGGATACTGGCCCTGTCACGCTCTGATCTGTTTCACCTGTCCTTGTGCTTGTCTCCACCCCCCTCCAGGTGTCGCTCATCTTCTCCATTATCCCCTGGGTACTTATACCTGTGTTTTCTGTCTGTCTGTGCCAGTTTGTTTTGTTCGTTCAAACCTACCAGCAGTTTCCCTTGCTTACCGACCTCTGCCTGACCCGAGCCTGCCATTCTGCTGCCTTACACTCTCTCTGGATTATTGACCCCTGCCTGCCTTGACCTGTCGTTTGCCTGCCTCTGTTTAAAGAATAACCTTTTGATTCTTCACTGTCTGCACTTGGGTCATACCTGAAACGTGATAGGCGCATGTTGACTCCAATGCTTCCCACAGTTGTGTCAAGTTGGCTTGATGTCCTTTAGGTGGTGGACCATTCTGGTATTTGGAGAACCTGTTACCATACCCCATTCAAAGGCACTTAAATCTCTTGCCTCTGACTGGCACGCATACACATTCCATGTCTACACTAATTGAAGTGGATTTAACAAGTAACATCAATCTAGGGCTGTGGCAGTCGGCCTCATGGTAATTGACTGTTAATTAAAATGAAACACATTTAGCATCTCCTGGCTTCTACACACTGATGCAGACCTTTGGAACATCTACATTTAAAAATAATAATAAATCCATGTAATATAGCCTACACCATCACAATAAATCCATTTATTTTAGACAGGTCTAAAGAAGAACGATATGAAGAAAATGTAGTCTATTTCAGAAGATCAAATCGGTCACATACGTGATTAGCAGATGTTATTACTGGTGTAGCGAAATGCTTGTGCTTCTAGCTCCGACAGTGCAGTAATATGTAACAAATAATATCCAACAAATTACACAACATATACCCAATACACACAAGTAGGAATGAATTAAGACTATACATATGGACAAGCGATGTCAGAGCGGAATGGACTAAGATACCGTAGAATAGTATATACATATGAGATGAGTAATGCCAGATATGTAAACATTAAGTGACTAAGATACAGTAGAATAGTATAGAATACAGTATATACAGTCGTGGCCAAAAATATTTTTACTTTTTTCAAGTAACTCACAATTTTTCCTAAAAATAAGTTGAAATTTAACAAAGTATTTGGTCTCCACAATTCTTTATTTCACTTAATATTACAGAACATTTGTTTTTGATTCAGAACTTAATATATCCATTTAAATTGACAAAATTATTGAAACCTTATACTTAATATTTGGTATCACAACCTTTGGTCAAAATAACAGCAATCAAGCACTTCCTATAACCATCAATGAGCTTCCTGCACCTCTGTACTGGCAGTTTGGCCCACTCTTGTGCAAACTGCTCCAGGTCTCCCAGATTAGAAGGGAGCCTTCTAACTGCTGTTTTCAGATCTCTACACAAGTTTTCAATGGGATTTAGATCTGGACTCATTGCTGGCCACTTCAGAACAGTCAAGCGTTTTGTCTTGGACCATTCCTGGGTGCTTTTTGAAGTGTGTTTGGGGTCATTGTCCTGCTGGAAGACCCATGACCTTCAACGGAGACCCAGCTTTCTGACACTGGGTCTGACATTGCGCTCCAAAATACCTTGGTGTTCACCTGACTTCATGATGCCATGCACACGTTCAAGGCACCCAGGGCCAGAGGCAGCAAAGCAACCCCAAAACGTCACTCAACCTCCTCCATGTTTAACTGTCGGGAAGGTGTTCTTTTCTTTGAAAGCTTCATTTTGTTTTCTGTAAACATAGAGACGGTGTGCTTTACTAAAAACCTCTAATTTGGTCTCATCTGTCCACAAAACATTCTCCCAGAAGGATTTTGGCAAATTGCAGTCAGGCATTCTTGTTTTTCTCTTATGTATTTCTCTCCTGGGTCTCCTACCACATAATCCCCTTTCATTGAGTTGGCGACGGATGGTGCGAGTTGAAACAGTCGTACCTTGTGCCTGAAGGTCAGCTTGAATCTGTGTGGCAGTTCACCGAGGTGCTTTCTCCAACATTCAAACAATCCTTTGCCGCAATCTTCCATCAAGTTCTCTTGCGGCCAAGTCCAGTGAGGTTGGCTACAGTGGCATGGGCCTTGAACTTCTTGATAACATTACGTACGGTGAAAAGAGGAACATCAAGGTCTCTGGAGATGGACTTGTAGCCTTGAGATTGTCCATGCTTGGCTATAATCTTGTGTTTGACCTACTCAGATAATTCTCTGGTTTTCTTTCTTTTGTCCATACTCATTGCGGTACACACAGTGACACAACACAGGAGAATGAGTCCTTTTCTCTATTGAATATGTGATTTTTATGCTGCAGGCACCTTCAACTCACCACAGGTGAGTTCAATTCCAAAGTAAATGAGAATCACCTGCTTGAAATCTAAGTATTTCTAACTACTTCTAGAAGGTGCCAATAATATTGTCCGTGACATTTTAGGATTTCTTTCTGGAATTAGCTAAAATTTAGTAAATTATCCCGAATATATATTTTTTTCAACTGCACACCGAAAACATACATATGTGGATACCAAAATATGTTTTAATTTCAACAGTTTTCTGGAAGAAATGGTGCATTATTTGAAAAAAGTGCAAGGGTGCCAATATTTTTGGCCAGGACTGTACATATGAGATGAGTAACGCAAGATATGTAAACATTATTAAGTTACTAAGATAACGTAGAATAGTATAGAATACAGTATATACATATGAGATGAGTAATGACAGATATGTAAACATTATTAAAGGGACTAGTGTTCTATTCCTTAAAGTGGCCAGTGATTTCTAGTCTATGCCTATGGGCAGCGGCCTCTAATGTGATAGTGATGGCTGTTTAACAGTCTGATGGCCTTGAGATAGAAGCTGTTTTTCAGTCTCTCGGTCCCAGCTTTGATGCACCTGTACTGACCTCGCCTTCTGGATGATAGCGGGGTGAACAGGCAGTGGCTCGGGTGGTTGATGTCCTTGATGATCTTTTTGGCCTTCCTGTGACATCGGGTGATGTAGGTGTCCTGGAGGGCGGGTAGTTTGCCCCCGGTAATGCGTTGGGTAAACCGCACCACCCTTTGGAGAGCCTTGCGGTTGCGGGCGGTGCAGTTGTGAGGGTTTTAGGTGAAAAGTTTGTGAGGATTTTAGGTGACAAACCACATTTCTTTAGCCTCCTGAGGTTGAAAGAGAAGGCCCTGTTGCACCTTCTTCACCACACTGCCTGTGTGGGTGGTCCATTTCAGTTTGTCAGTGATTCTGACTAACTTCTGCACTGTGGTCCCGTCGATGCAGATAGGGGGTGCACCCTCTGCTGTTTCCTGAAGTCCACAATCATCTCCTTTGTTTGTTGACGTTGAGTGAGAGGTTGTTTTCCAGGCACCACTACTCCGAGAGCCCTCACCTCCTCCCTGTAGGCTGTCTCGTCATCGTTGGTAATCAAGCCTACTACTGTTGTGTGGTCTGCAAACTTAATGATTGAGTTGGAAGCGTGCTTGGCCACCCAGCCATGGGTGAACAGGGATTACAGGGGAGGGCTCAGCACGCACCCTTGTGGGGCCCCAGTGTTGAGGATCAGCGGAGTGGAGTTGATGCTTCCTACCTTCACCACCTGTGGGGCGGCCCGTCAGGAAGTCCAGGACCCAGTTTCACAGGGCGGGGTTCAGACCCAGGGCCTTGAGCTTAATGACGAGCTTAGAGGGTACTATGGTGTTGAATGCTGAGCTATAGTCAATAAACAGCATTCTTACATAGGTATTCCTCGTGTCCAGATGGGATAGGGCAGTGTGCAGAGTGATGGTGAATCGATCGTCTGTGGATCTATTGGGGCGGTAAGCAAATTGAAGAGGGTCTAGGGTGGCAGGTAAGGTAGAGGTGATATGATCATTGACTAGTCTCTCAAAGCACTTCATGATGACAGAGGTGAGTGCTACGTGGCGATAGTAATTAAATTCAGTTACCTGTGCATTCTTGGGTCCAGGAACAATGGTGGCCATTTTGAAGCATGTGGGGACAGCAGACTGGGATAGGGAGATTGATCATGCCGTGAACACACCAGCCAGCTGGTCTGTGCATGCGCTGATGATGCGGCCAGGGATGCCGTCTGGGCCGGCAGCCTTGCAAGGGTTAACACGTTATAAATGTTTTACTCACGTCAGCCACGGAGAAGGAGAGCCCACAATCCTTGGTAGCGGGCCGCGTCGGTGGCACTGTGTTATCCTCAAATTGTGCGAAGAATGTGTTTAGCCTGTCTGGAAGCAAGACGTCGGTCTCGGGGGCGTGGCTGGTTTTCCTTTTGTAGTCCGTGATTATCTGTAGTCCTTGCGGCTCCCTTTTATCTCTATACTGACTTTTAGCTTGTTTGATTGCCTTGCGGAGTGAATAACTACACTGTTTATATTCTGCCATATTCCCAGTCACCTTGCCACGGTTAATTGCTGTGGTTCACACTTTCAGTTTCGTGCAAATGCTACCATCTATCCACGGTTTCTGGTCAGGGTAGGTTTTAATAGTCACAGTGGGTACTACATCTCCTATACACTTCCTTATAAACTCAGTCACCATACCCATGTATTCGTCGACATTATTTTCGCAAGCTACCCGGAACATATCCCAGTCTACGTGATCAAAACAATCCTGAAGTGTGGATTCCTGTTTGAGTTTCTGCCTATAGGACGGGTGGAGAAGATGGAGTCATGGTCAGATTTGCCGAAAGGAGGGCAGGGGAGGAGGGCCTTGTATGCATTCCGGAAGTTTGAATAGCAATGGTTGAGAGTCTTAGCAGTGCAAGTAGTACAGTCGATATGTTGATAGAACTTCGGCAGCCTAGTCCTCAAATTTGCTTTGTTAAAATCCCCAGCTACAATAAATGTGGCCTCAGGATATGTGGTTTCCAGTTTGCATAAAGTCCAGTGAAGTTCTTTGAGGGCCGTCGTAGTATCGGCTTGAGGGGGCATGTAAACGGAGAGAGAATGCTCTTGGGAGATAATGTGGTTGGCATTTGATTGTGAGGTAATCAAGGTCAGGTGAACAAAGGGACTTGAGTTCCTGTATGTTCCTAGAATTACACCGTAAATCGTTAATCATGAAACACACCCCTCCGCCCTTCTGCTTCCCGGATAAATATTTATTCCTGTCTGCGCAATGTACTGAGAATCCTGCTGGCTTTACCAATTCTGACAGAGTGTCCAGAGGGAGCCATGTTTCAGTGAAACAAAGTATGTTACAGGCCCCGATCTCTCTCTGGAAAGAAATCCTTGCTCTAAGCTCATCAACAATTGTTTTCCAAAGACTCAACATTAGCGAGTAATAGACTCGGAAGTGGTGGGTGGTGTGTGGTGTGTGCGCCTCCTAAGTCTAACCAGCAGGCCGCCTCGAGTGCCTCTCCTCTGCCGGCAATGTTTTGGGTCGGCCTCTGGAATAAGTTAAATTGCTCTGGGAAGAGTGAACAAAGGATCTGCTCCAGGGAAGTCGTATTCCTGGTCGTAATGCTGGTAGTTCTGGTGTGTTACCGCCGCTCTAATATCCAATAGTTCTTCCCGGCTGTATGTAATGACACAAAACATTTCTTGAGCTAATACTGTAAAAAATAGTACGTAAAAATCTAAATACTGCAAAGTTTCCTAAGAACTAGCCGCGATGCTGCCATCTCCGTCGGCGCCATCTGAATAGAATAGCATACTCTGAGTTGTCCTTATGTTAGGTCCTGATCTGGCTATGCCAAATGGCTGTGGGCTACACTAGTTAATTTAGCAGACAAGATTTGTATAGAATTCCACAGCATAATTTTATAGTATGAAGAAAGCTGAATAAAATAGAATGGATATTTTCTCCAAATGATTTGATGGAGTGCACACATGCTGCTATTCTGTGTTGAGCGGTTAACAAAGAAATAGGTAGTCCTATATGCTTAATTTAATTAATTAATATCATTTTAGTTGTTCTACAAACGTTATGTTTTGATTTTTAATACATTATAAGGCTGCATGATGCGACTCTAATGATGATTTGAAAAAAGTAGCTTGAAAGGCATGAGCTCTGCTTTGTTTCTTGAGTAGGCTGTACACATTACATCAGTCACTCATTCACAATTTGACAAGCACTTGATAATGCTTAGAATTTCACAGTGGCATCCCCTTTGTGTGGCCGTAATGCACCCTAAAAAAAATCCATGCCGTTTCCCATAGGCCTATCAATTTTGAATGATGCCCAGCATAAGAAACAATGACTTTTTTGTTGTTGCAACTTTCGAATGATAGTCGCACACCTCATGTAGCCTAGCCCATAGGCCTATATGTTTTAATAAGGTTTGTATCACATAGTGGCCAAATCACTTCCTAAAATGAAGCACATTAATCCGCTTTACAAGGGGTGTAGAGCCTAACTGGCATACATAAGCAGCACGTGAGTTTCAAGTTTGGGGAAGATCATTTTCACAATAAATATGCACTTTTATAATAAAAGCATTACATGCATAATTGCATTTGCGATCACTTTTGATAATGGTGTTTTCTGCTAATGGAACATTTGTGCTTATAGCCTACTACCATGTGCGCATTGCTGCGCTTATAATGCGAAGAAATAGCCTAATAGTTTATCAACGTTTTAAGCTAAACGTTCTGATCAGCCACATTGCGTAAAAAATGTTTTTCTGGGGCTAGTGGTTGTATTAATGTGGGATCTATTGCATCCCACAACTGTCCCAGACAGAATAGAAACATAGTCTGGGACAGAACAGAATAGGTCAACTTTTGTACTATGGGGGATAGTAGATTGACATAGGCTTGTGCTTTTGCTGTTTGTTCGGCCTACTCATCTTGTTGGCTGACAAAGTAAATGTGGACAGTTCTTCCAATATCTTCAATATGCACTTCGGAATTTGATAAGGACGGGCGCAGTTGCATCCCAGATGTGTCTGTCTTCAATTGTAGCTAATATTGTCACCCTTCAGACTATTCTTGATTTAATCTGGTCTTTTCATATACTAAATAATATATATGTGAAATTTGTTTTGATTTAGAATGGACCCTTATTATGCACCCGTATCAGAACAGGGGCAGCGGGAAAAATACATGTCATCTATGCACTTAAATAGTGAACGGAGGACGCTTTTCCCCGTGTTTTATTTTCATGCCAGCCAGGTAGGCTTATACTCCTGTTGTAAATACAGTTGTCGGAAGTTTACATACACTTAGGTTGGAGTCATTAAAACTTGTTTTTCAACCACTCCACAAATTTCTTGTTAACAAACTATAGTTTTGGCAAGTCGGATAGGACATCTACTTTGTGCATGACACAAATCATTTTTCCAACAATTGTTTACAGAAAGATTATTTCACTTATAATTCACTGTATCACAATTCCAGTGGGACAGAAGTTTACATACACTAAGTTGACTGTACCTTTAAACAGCTTGGGAAATTCCAGAAAATTATGTCATGGCTTTAGAAGCTTCTGATAGGCTAATTGATATCATTTGAGTCAATTGGAGGTGTACCTGTGGATGTATTTCAAGGCCTACCTTCAAACTCAGTGCCTCTTTGCTTGACATCATGGGAAAATCAAAAGAAGTCAGCCAAGACCTCAGAAAAAAAATTGTAGACCTCCATAAGTCTGGTTCATCCTTGAGAGCAATTTCCAAATGCCTGAAGGTACCACGTTCATCTGTACAAACAATAGTACGCAAGTATTAACACCATGGGACCACGCAGCCGTCATACCGCTCAGGAAGGAGACGCGTTCTCTCTCCTAGAGATGAACGTACTTTGGTGCGAAAAGTGCAAATCAATCCCAGAACAACAGCCAAGGACCTTGTGAAGATGCTGGAGGAAACAGGTACAAAAGTATCTATATCCACAGTAAAACGAGTTTTATATTGACATAACCTGAAAGGCCGCTCAGCAAGGAAGAAGCCACTGCTCCAAAACCTCCATTAAAAAAGCCAGACTACGGTTTGCAACTGCACATGGGGACAAAGATTGTACTTTTTGGAGAAATGTCCTCTGGTCTGATGAAAAAAAAATAGAACTGTTTGGCCATAATGACCATCGTTATGTTTGGAGGAAAAAGGGGGAGGCTTGCAAGCCGAAAAACACCATCCCAACCGTGAAGCACGGAGGTGGCAGCATCATTTTGTGGGGGTGCTTTGCTGCAGGAGGGACTGGTGCACTTCACAAAATAGATGGCATCTTGAAGAAAGGAAAATGATGTGGATATATTGAAACAACATCTCAAAACATCAGTCGGGAAGTTAAAGCTTGGTCGCAAATGGGTCTTCCAAATGGACAATGATCCCAAGCATAATTCCAAAGTTGTGGCAAAATGGCTTAAGGACAACAAAGTCAAGGTATTGGAGTGGCCATCACAAAGCCCTGACCTCAATCCTATAGAACATTTGTGGGCAGAACTGAAAAAGCGTGTGTGATTAAGGAGGCCTATAAACCTGACTCAGTTACGCCAGCTCTGTCAGGAGAAATGGGCCAAAATTCACCCAATTTATTGTGGGAAGCTTGTGGAAGTCTACCCAAAACATTTGACCCAAGTTAAACAATTTAAAGGCAACGCGTGATGAAGAAATAAAAGCTGAAATAAATAATTCTCTCTACTATTATTCTGACCTTTCACATTCTTAAAATAAAGTGGTTAACTTAACTGACCTAAGACAGGGAATTTTTACTTGGATTAAATGTCAGTAATTGTGAAAAACTGAGTTTAAATGTATTTGGCTGAGGTGTATGTAAATTTCCGACTTCAACTGTATGAGCAATGTGCTTCATATTAGAAAAGTAGAGAAATAAATATAGTAGGCCTAGACTATAGAAAATTTGTAAATAAAATCAATGATGAGAATAGTACGATTCATAGATACCAGACACTGACATGGTGGCTTAGCAGGAATACCAGAGTACTGTGAACCAAGAGGTTGTGAGGACATGTTGAATAACAATTACTGTATAAATGACCTTGAACAATGTTATCATGCATGTCAAATATGTAAGGTAAAAGCACTGTATGTGTGAGTATCCCTAACCTTGCCAAAAGACAAAGAGCTATGAATGGGTCAGCGGTTCACCAATCAGGGCCTTGATTGGCTAGGCAACAGTAACAAGAAGTGATGTGTAATACATTTTTCTTTGGACACAGAAATGTTCTTGCAACGTTCCCAACGTGTCTAGAACATTAATATCTTAAGTTCTGAGAACATAATCATGTTCTGTGTATGTTTGGTGGAACGTTGATGGAATATTATCCTAACCCACAGAAATGTTCTTGCAAAGTTCTCATGAAACGTGTCTAGAACATTAATCTTATATTCTGAGAACATAATCATGTTCCGTGTATGTTTTGGTGGAATGTTGATGGAATATTCTCCCAACTCTCCGAAAACTGGACGCATGAATGTTCTTTGAACGTCCCATGAAAAGTGTCTAGAACATTGTTGTATATTCTGAGAATATTATATGTTCTGCTTGACATTAAGGGAATGTTCTCCTAACTTTAACACCAAAAAGGTTCTCATAAGGTTTTTGTTACATAGATAGAATGTTCCCCTAATTAACGGAAAACTGGACACTCAATACATTAGGGGTAGCATTACAAAAACATTCTCTCTCCCTCGAACTGTTAGCTGGGAAGACAATAGCTGCTTCCAGGTATCTTTTTTTAATTAGTTTCACATCCCAGATATTGTAGCCAGAGTTGAATGTTTTATTCACCAACTGTCTTTTTCTCCATTAACAGCCAGTCATGAAGGTCTTAGTGCTGCTTGCGCTTGCTGTGTTCACTGGTGAGTGAAAAATACGTTTTCATTCTTCAACATGTGACTAGTGTTTGTATTTTTAAAAGGACGCAAATTGATAATACTAAAATGTAACAGTAACGTAATATCAATGAAAGGAGTAAATGTATAATCTCAAACACCCTCAAGTCTCGACTGAACATTTTATAATCTTCGGTCTCTCCTATGTTCTGTGGCAGGACCAGTCTAAGTGGATCAGACAGTGGTGCCACACAGTCAAGTTAGTCTCAATATGTAGAAAATAACACAATATAATGGAGTTTGATAACTGTTGAGTAACAATCTGTTTGTTAACCTTGTGACTTGGCCTCTATACTGACCCTTCTCTCGGGTGCAGTGAACTGCTGTGAATGCTGTGAACCAGTACACTGTGGCCAGGTGACTCCTCTGACTCAGGACCTGCTGGGAAAGCTTTGCCAGGAAGCCAAACAACTGAAGGCTCACCTGGAGAAGGAACTGAGCACTGGCTGAAGGCCACTCTTCTCCTGAAGGAGAAGGAGCTCCAGCAGAATCTGGCCCCATATGGAGAGGACCCGAAGACCCAACTGTCACCAAGAGCCAGTAATCAGACTGATTTTACTTGTTCTACTAGAACTGCGTACTGATTAATAATTTTCCATCAAAGTCCAAAAGGGGCAATATATACAGTATACTGACCGAGTATTGTTTGTCTCATACATGCATACATAAAACAAACACACAGATCCGTTTCAACAGTTAAATACTAAGCCTAATGCAATATCAACTTAAAAATAGTATCATCATATCTTTTATATCACATTTATAACACTGAACAAAAAAAATGAACACAACAATTTCTAAGATTTTATTGAGTTACAGTTCATATAAGGAAATCAGTCAATTGAAATAAATTCATTAGGCTGTAATCTATAGATTTCACATGACTGGGAATACAGATATGAATCTGTTGGTCACAGATACCTTAAATAAAAAAATTGGGGCGTGGGTCAGAAATCCAGTCAGTATCTGGTGTGACCATTTGCCTGTGGAATGATGTCCCACTTCTTTTCAATCGCTTTGCGAAGTTGCTGGATATTGGCGGGAACTGGTACACGTCGATCCAGAGCATCCCAAACATGTCTGGTGAGTATGCACGCCATGGAAGAACTGGGACATTTTCAGCTTCCAGGAAATGTGTACAGATCCTTGTGACATGGGGCCATGCATTATCACGCTGAAACATGGTGTTGGCGGCAGATGAATGGCCCGACAATGGGCCTCATGATCAGCGATAAAATGCAATTGTGTTCGTTGTCCGTAGCTTATGCCTGCCCCACCGCCATCCCAGGGCACTCTGTTCACAATATTGACATCAGCAAACCACTCAACCACATACATGTGGTCTGCAGTTGTGAAGGCGGTTGGACGTACAGCAAAATTCTCTAAAACGACATTGGAGGCAGCTTATGGTAGAGATATTAACAGGAAATGCTCTAGTGGACATTCCTGCCGGCAGCATGCCAATTGCAGGCCTACTCAGATGAGACATCTGTGGCATTGTGTTGTGACAAAACTGCACATTTTAGAGTGGCCTTTTAGTGTCCCCAGCACAAGGTGTGCCTGTGTAATGATCATGTTTAATAAGCTTCTTGATATGCCACAACTGTCAGGTGGATCGATTATTTTGGTAAAGAAGAAATGCTCACTAACAGGGATGTAAACAAATTTGTGCACAAATTGAGAGAAATACACTTTTTGTGCGTATGGAACATTTCTGGGATCTTATTTCAGCTCATGAAATATGGGACCAACACTTTCCATGTTGCGCCTATATTTTTGTTCAGTGTAAATGTATGTACCACTATTGTTGGTACATACATGATCAGTTATCGGACTCTCCATCTCCTGACCAATATCTACATGTGACTCAGGACTATATTACAGAAGCTGTGCAGGATTCTATCATCAATAGAATAATCACATCTACTGTTGCCCTCTTGAAAAGGGTCTCACTTTCTTCAAGCAAACTTTCTTACATATCGGCATATTTGTCAGTATTATCATCATGGGTGATTTAAATAAATGAAACTCATGAACAGCATTCAGCTTATTCTCATCAACTGAAACAATTCAGGCCCTGTCAACTATGAGCAGAGAATTTGAAGCAATAAGAAACAAAACCAATTCGCTCCATATTTTGTAAGAAATGGCATTTATCCTTTTCCCAATAGATATATACAGGTAATATATACGATTATGAAAAAGATTTTCCTGCCCTCTGCCTCCCCAACCTAAAAAACAAACAAAAAAAAGGGAAAAGAAGCAGATAGACCATACAGCACAAAATAAATAAAAACAAACCGACCAAAACAAAACTGGACAGGCACTGCCCTAAAAACAAAAGTACTGTAATTTGATAGTAAAACACTTGCTGTTAGGAAACTGAGTCCTCTTTTACTGCTGTCTGCTATGTTGGTCTCAGTACGTTCGTCTCTGAAGTATATGGCCATTGTCCAATCTCATCACCACATTGTCCTCAATCTCTGGCCCATGCATTTTTACCCCAATTTTGATCATTCGATTGATTATTTTAGGTCCTAAAGATGCACCTTATTTACATATCTTTGTTTAACCTTTCAATGATTATATACTACATAGTCAAAAGTATGTGGACACCTGCTCGTTGAACATCTCATTCCAAAATCATGGGCATTAATATGGAGTTGGTCCCCCCCTTGGCGCTATAACAGCCTCCACTGTTCTGGGAAGGCTTTCCACTAGATGTTGGAACATCGGAAGCAAGTCCCCACAGCATTCAGCCACAACATCATTAGGTGAGGTTGGGCACTGATGTTAGGAGATTAGGCCTGGCTCGCAGTCGGCGTTCCGATTCATCCCAAAGGTGTTCTTGAAGCTCCCGACAAACAGTTATTGTGCTGACTTTGCTTCCAGAGTGTTGCAATCGAGGACAGGCGATTTTTACGCGCTTCAGCACTCGGCGGTTCTGTTCTGTGAGCTTGTGTGGTCTACCACTTCATGGCTGAGCCATTGTTGCTCCTAGACGTTTCCACTTCACAATAACAGCTCTAGCAGGACAGAAAGGTGGCAAACTGACTTGTTGTAAATGTAGTATCCTATGACAGTGCCACGTTGAAAAAGTCACTGGGCTCTTCAGTAAGGCCATTCTACTGCCAATGTTTGTCTATGGAGATTGCATGGCGGTGTACTCGATTTTATACACCTGTCAGCAACGGGTATGACTGAAATAACCGAATCCACTAATTTCAAGGGGTGTCCACATACTTCTGTATATATAGTGTATATTTTAACACACTATTTAGGAAAAATTAACCTTTGGAACCAACAACAATGAACTTCTTAGTAGTCAGATGGGGACAAATTATATTGATGTGAGACTCAATGGTGAGTCCAGGCTTTGTCTGTCCTTTCTGTGAAGATTGCCTATAGGCTTTTTCCCCCACTCTGGTTAAGTCTAACCGATGGTGATGCCAAAACCACATTGGAACTTGTTCTTCTTGTGGTTGAGGAAGGACCCCAGGACCAAAGATAGAGGCAGAGGAAGCAGCTTCTTCTCTAGTGTGGCCCCCACCACCCAATTACTATCTATGGAGCCTGGAATATTGGGGAGAAAAACAGAAAATTGGATAACAGTGCTTTCAGAAAATATTCATAACCGTCGACTTATTCCACATTTTGTTCTGTTAAAGCCCACGTTTAAAAATGGATGAAATATATAATTGTGCACATTTATTGAAAATTAAATACAGAAATAAAATTGACATAAGTATTAACACCCCTTTGCTATGACGCTCCAAATTGAGCTCCGGTGCATTCAATTTCCTTTGATCATCCTTGAGATGTCACTACAACTTGATTGGAGTCCACCTGTGGCCAATTCAATTGTTTGGACATGATTTAGAAGGACCACACCTGTCTATATAAAAGGTCCCACAGTTGACAGTGCATGTCAGAACAGAAACTATACCATGAAATCCAAAGAACTGTCCCTAGATCTCCAAGATAGAATTATGATGAGGAAGATATCTGGAGTGTTGAAAGTTTTCAAGAGCACAGTGGTCTCCATCATTGGGAAATGGAAAAAATACGGAACTATCCAGACTCTGTCTAGAGCAGGCCATCCGACCAAACTGAACAACTGGGCAAAAAGGAGCTTGGTCAGGGAGGTGACCAAGAACCCAATGACCACTCTGACAGAACTAGAGTTCCTTGGCTGAGATGGGAGAACCTGCCAGAAGGACAACAGTCTCTAAAGCACTTCATCAATCTGGGCTTTATCGGAGAGTGGCCAGACAGAAGCCACTCCTGAGAAAAAGGCACATTACAGCACAACTGGAGTTTGTGAAAAGGCACATGAAAAACGGAAGATAAAGGCACAATATTCTGTGGTCTGATGAGATAAACATTTAACTATTTGGCCTGAAAACAAAGCGCTATGTCTGGAGAAACCCAGGCACAGCTCATCACCCGTCTAACACCATGGTGGTGGCAGTATCATCAGGTTATGGGGATGCTTTTCAGGGGCAGGGAGACTTGTAAGGATAGCGGGAACAATGAACAGAGCCAAATACAGGCAGATCCTTGATGAGAACCTGCTTCAGAGTTCAAACAACCTTCGACTGGGGGCGAAGATTTACATTCCAACAGGACAACGACCCCAAACATACAGCCAAAGAAATGCTGGAATGGCTTCAGAACAAAAATGTGAAAGTCCTTGAATGGCCCAGCCAAAGTCCAGAAATGAATCCTATTGAAAATCCGTGGGAAGACTTGAAGATTGCTGTTCACTGCCGCTCCACATCTAACTTAACAGAGCTCTAGAAAATCTGCCAGGAAGAAATGGGAGAAGAATCACCAAATCCAGATGGGTATGTCTGTATCAGCTTTGCACAAGACAACTCAAAAGCTGTAATCACAGCAAATGGTTCTTCTTACAAAGTTGACTCGGGGGTCTGAATATTTATGTAAATCAGATATTTCATTTTCAAGAAATGTGTCAATTTCTAAAAACCTGTTTTCACTTTGTCATTACGGGGTAGTGTGTAGATGGGTGAGAAAGAAGACATTTAATCCATTCTGAATTCAGGCTGTAACAACAAAATGTCGAATAAGTAAAGGGGTATGAATACTTTGATGGAACTGCATATGGAAAATACAGAAAAACAGCAAACAATGTAACAAAAAGGCTAATATGCAGGAATATACATATAGTTTAAAATCAGTGTCCATACAAGCAGAAGCCATACCTTTGAAGAGCAAATTGGCTTTAGGCACATCTAGCTGGTAGCCAAATGATACACTGGTCTCCTGCATACGGGTGCTAGCCTCAAACTCAACACCCAACTGCAACTGTGGGATACAAATAACGGTGATAGAGCTGAAGACACTAACCAACACTTTGGTAAAAAAGTAACAGACACAGAAGGAAACCAATGGAATTGAGCAATACCGTGTCGTTGGCTTTGTGGTAGTAGGAGGCATGTGCCCCTGCTCCCCCTAGTGTCAATGTGGCAATGAAGTTACTGCCTGAAATAGCAAGAAACACAGGTCTTAAAATGTCAGTGTAACACACACATATATGCTATCCACTATGGAAAAAGTTAGTGGACTACTGCTGCATTATATAAAAAAAAGACATGTTTGTAGAGTGTCAAATTAACACATCCCTGCCAGATGTCAACTACAGTAAGAACACACAAGGACCAAAAGCAAAGGAGAGCAAAAGAGGAGAAGGACAACACGTGCTCGGTGCTTGCTGTGAGTGGCCCCCCTCTAGTCTACCTCAAAGCTTCTATCAGCAAAAAAGGGCGGCGGGTTTGAACCAAAAGGGCACCCAGACTTCTGCCAGAGACATGGACACAACAGGTTTCGGACAAAGAGTGACCATAACTCAGCCAAGGAACTTCGCCATTGGACAATGCTATAAATAGGTTAGACAAACTCCCGTATACTTTTCTCATTCGTCTATAAAATGTTGCCATCTCCTCTATCCATTCATCCTGTACATTTATTGTTTTATCCTGGCTATTTCTAAATAAGCCCCTTGTTTTGTAAAGATATCTACTGTCTCCAAGCATACATTGCCATGTCACTTTAACTTCATTGCCTTCAGAAGTACAAGTTAACTATTTTATAGTTTCTTGCTGATTTATAGTAATATGTGTACACACTCCCTTACATGGTTTAGAATACACCTTTAACTCCTGAAATCTAAGGGTGGCGCAGAGACTGGGTCGTTCCCATGCTTCAGTGTGACTGTGGCCAATGCCTCACCTGTGTATCTGCCAGCTAGAGACATGACTGTGCCTTCCTCTCCTGGCCTGCGATGGTAAACCAGCTCCCCTCCCAAAGCCAGGGATGGGGTTATGGACTGGATGTAGTGTGCTACAATAATACCTGAAAGATGAAGCAGTAAGAGAAAATGAGGAGCTTCAGTTGGTGGTACATTTCTGTACTACAAAATACCTCCATTCACAAAGCTTACCGGAGCCTACAAGGACATCTGGGTTGCCCAGGGTAACAGCAGCAGTAAAGTCCTCTCCTCGGACCTCACAATCTCCTTGCCAGTTCACAAACTTTTGCTGCTGCGTCTGATGGCAGGACACACATTGATAAACATGTCATCAATCCATCTGATGTAGTAACTCAAATGGGCTATACATTTGGGAGGCTTGGTGACAGTGTAAGGTCCAGGCGTTGAAGCTCTACTTCAAAGTTTGTTTATTATCACCTAATTTCAACTGCCAAGGTTAATGGCAGATTGAACAAAAACTACCATAGAAAACCAAATATCTGTACCTGGAAGGCTAGTTTGGACCGGACTCTGTTGGAGATCTGGTGAATGACCTGGGCATTGAGGCTGCCGCTGTTGTCCATGTCTCCCACCATGACTGGGAAGGACTGCAGACAGTAAACAATAGTTACAAAGTACAGATAAAAACTTTTCCAGAATAAGCTAATTTCACAAATACCAGCAACAATAACTGTAATATAGTTGTCATTCTCATTCATGACTGGTAGTGTGTGTGAATATAACTTTGGGATTTTGGCAATGAGGCCCTTTATCTACTTCCCCAGAGTCAGATGAACTCGTGGATACCATTTTTGTGCTAGCATGCTAGTAGATGCCCATAGACTTCCAGTCATTGCGCTAACGCTAGTGAGCATGAAATGGTATCCTCCAGTTCTCACTCTGGAGAAGTAGATAAAAGGCCTCATTGCCAAAATCCCAAAGTACCCCTTTAAGCACTCAAATGAAGGGTGACAACTTTATATAGCTGTAGTGTGTACAGGGCTAACGTATCACAAACAAAACTTTGGGTTGTGGTATTAGCCAATTGGCTCGGACTCACCTCTGCTGGACCCATCTGCTTAGTTCCCACATAGGTGGCACCGAACCTGTAACTGGAATCGCCTAGGGTGCTGAGCATTACCGTGTGATTCACCTGATGGGGGTCGATCAGAGGGAGGACAACATTTCATGTTTCTGTCAGCAATGCTCCTCAAGCAAACATCTGTGTGTCGTGTAAAATGAAAAGACAAAAAGCTTCCCAAGAGCTTGGGTTGTTCCCTTATTTGGTTACGAGCGCAAGACCAGAACTAATCTTAACACAGTATTATCAAAGCTTCTAAACCCAGATGCTCAACATCGCAAGACTTCAGGAAACGCTTCCGAAGCAGACTCGGCAGACCGGGGTTTGAGAAGTCAATGAGAGAAGATAAATTCTTCCTTAGTTCATTTTCTCAAACTAAATGCAAAACCTAAATTCGAACCAATGTCTTTTAAGTAGCTGAACATGTTCTTACTCCAACCTCATGAAAGTGACAAACCGACATTTATATTTGTCAAAAACAACTTTATGTCGAAGGAGTGCCTTTGATTTGACTGCCTGCACATGCGCAGTTCGGCACGAGACAACCGTTAGACCCGACTGCGTGTGTTTCTGAGCATGAACTTAGCTAGCCAACGTCACCATGACATTCTCTAGAAGCGTGATTTCTATTGGAGAAGCAGTTTCTACACATCTTCAAACTAAACCGTCTTTGGTTTTACAGTCCGTAAACTTAATGAAATTATTTGCCAGGGGAGATCCATCTCTAGATGGAATGATGAAATGAGGCTCAGGATCATCAAAGGCCATTCACAACATCATTTTACCAGTAGAAAATAGAGATGTAGTGACCTTTACTGACCTGGAAGTGATTACTCAGGCCCTTGTTAACAATTAGTCTTACACCCTCCATCTGCATGGGGAACACCTCTGGAAAGACAGATAGAAATGGGAACTGATTGAGATTACGTGTAGGCATATGACATGAAGACACAGAATCATTAAAAAGGAGTGGTTCACTATTTTGGTATTTATGTATATTGTGTGTTATAGAAGGGTCCAGACTCCTGTTTTTGCGATTTCACTTGGATGAGAAACTAACCCCACTTACTCACTCTGCATTACGGGGGCTCTGGAAAAACAAAAACACCCAATAGTGACGCAGGTCTTTAGATGTTGTACACATGAGACTGTGCAATTCCAAACTTCACCCGCAACGTTATATTCCATATTGTGTGACTTGAGCGGTTTCCCCTACCAGCTGTGCTGCGAGGGCTACACGGAGAGGGACGGGGACCCGTCACAAATATTTAATAATGTTGCAGATAAAGAATTACACAATTTCATGCGTACAACATCTAAAGACCTGCAGTACTATACTGACAGCTTTGCCGTTTTTTGGAGCCTTCGTTCGTGTTTTTCCAGAGCCCACATACTGCAGAACGAGCAAGTCTATTGTGGGTGCGTTAAGTTTCTCAAAACCAAGTGAAAAAGCTACAAAAAATATATAATAAAAAAGTACCTGGACCCTTCTATCACATGCCATTTATGTCAACAATATAGATATGGTTCTAGAATAGTGAACCAATCCTTTAACACTAGAACTGCCTGGCCTTTCAGCCTATAAGTACCTGCTAGAGAATGTTGCCAGGCATCACCTTTAGCATATGCATCAGATGCATATCAACCGGCAAGGTGCAGCAAACATATGCGCCAACACTTGATAAAGGATTCATTGCATATAGAAATACACATACATACATTAAACAAACAAAAAAAGTTTATATAGTTAAGGATGTTTTGTATAATTCTACAAAGTCCTGGAAAAAACAGACCTATAGCCTATTTTCATTTCCCTTATAATAAAGAACAATGTAATCCATTTGACCAACTTTATTTGTAGATTCGATTAGTAATAGGGTCATAGTAATTAATAACATCCAGGTACAGCTTCTTTTGACAAAGTAGAAACAAAAAAGATATGATAACCAGCCAGGTGAAATGATTTGCTGTATTCCTAAACAAAAGCACCAGTGCATGAATAATTGTAATGGATGAATTGTATAAATAAAAATGTGGAAATATATTAATGCCAAGATATAAAAACGAATTTGTTGATCGTATCATACACTGTATTGTGCCCTTATGCGTGTACCTTTACATATGAATATTGCTCCAGAGTGGCGCAGCGGTCCAAGGCACTGCACCTCAGCGCGAGAGGCGTCACGACAGACCCTGGTTTGATCACGGGCTGTATCATGGTCTCTCGGAAAAAGTACACCCCATAGACCAAAATGACTCTACATCCATCGTCTTTCAGCCGCATGCCCCGCGGACATACAAGAGTGCAATAAATGCTTAGCGTTCATCCATAGACATGTTCCACCCGTTTCATTTTCTGTGTGCTGCAACATCTGCATGTCACATCAACTCGTCTCCACCCAAACCCTGCCATCCCTCCCAGACTCCTGTATCACCGTGGCAGTTGGGATCACCGTCTCAGCTGGCTCTGCTCAGATTTTTCTGCGGCGAGGCCCGGGCATTGGAGGCTTGAAGTCAACATCAGAATCAGATGAACTCTTAAAAATCAGCAACATTGATTTTAAGCTCGACTCCAACTCATCTAAATTCTGCACCATTTGCAATGCTGTCAGTGAGTCCATTCATTTGAGTCGGCTTGCCATTGTGAACTACACACATTGTATTTTGTACTCCGTGTCCGATTTGACTCTGAGGGGAAATTATATACAATTTACAGCCTTTCATTATAAAACAATTAGACCCCCAACAACACCTAGAACTTTTAATCAAAATTACACTATTGTTCTAAATTCAGTCATCCTCATCATTCAGTTACTTTTTTTTTTATATATATATATATATATTTTTTTAATTTAAATTTTACCCCCTTTTCTCCCCAATTTTCGTGGTATCCAATTGCTAGTAATTACTATCTTGTCTCATCGCTACAACTCCCGTACGGGCTCGGGAGAGACAAAGGTCGAAAGCCATGCGTCCTCCGAAACACAACCCAACCAAGCCGCACCGCTTCTTAACACAGCGCGCCTCCAACCCGGAAGCCAGCCGCACCAATGTGTCGGAGGAAACACCATGCACCTGGCTCCCTTGGTTAGCGCGCACTGCGCCCGGCCCGCCACAGGAGTCGCTGGTGCGTGATGAGACAAGGATATCCGTACCGGCCAAACCCTCCCTAACCCGGACAGCGTTAGGCCAATTGTGCGTCGCCCCACGGACCTCCCGGTTGCGGCCGGCTGCGACAGAGCCTGGGCGCGAACCCAGAGTCTCTGGTGGCGCAGCTAGCGCTGCGATGCAGTGCCCTAGACCACTGCGCCACCCGGGAGGTCATTCAGTTACTTTAAGTCACATGCACTATTATCAGCTTCTATCGCCCATTCATCCATTGACAGAATAGCATATTTAAAAAGTTACGTTTATTACGTTACTAGTTTTTGCTTAGCAGCCAGAGCAATGCTGTAGCGCGAGTGATCATGTGCTGAATGCATGGACAGCGCTGATATTCCTAGAAAAAGTCACATTTGGAAATACAGCTGCGCCTCTTGAATTAGGAGTTATCTGATAAAGGTAAGTGTAACTGAAACGGCAGAATATGCTCACCGATACAATATAATAATGAAAATGTTTTATCTGCACGTGACTCTGAAGGAGGATTTGATAAAGCGATACTCCTTTCACTGCATCTGTAAATTACAAGATGCACCCATCTCCTCATGTACAATTTGACAACCGATAGGCCTAATATTGTCACCCATCAGGTTATTGTGACTTTAATCTTGTCTATAGGCTAAACCTAATATGTTTGAAACTAGTTTTGGTATAGTTTCGATGGGCCAGCTGTGCAGGCTCACTGGCATGGTTTGTTTCCCGCTCATAGAAATTGGATAGAGTTAAGGATATGTTTTGCATTATTCTAAAGGCCTACTGCAACACATGGCATGGGTTTGTTTCTCTTACTGTAACTCTATTACTAATCACATTTTATTGTAACAAACAGTCCTGTAACAGCTTATTTTTACAAAGTAAAACGTAAAAGAGCATAGCATCAACCCGCAAGGCACGCTGTCAAATGAATAACATGAAGGCCAACGCTGATAAATAGGCTTAACACAAACCCATTACGCTATTGTTGTTCTAAATTAATTCAACCTCTTCACCTTCCTTATCATTCAGTTAGGCCTCATTGAAATTTGATTGTGAAGTAACTTGCACAATTATCGCCCATTCCCTACATTTGTCATTAATTCAGTGGGCTGGTATCATTTGCTTTGCTGGATAGAGTCTTGGATATGTTTTGCAGTAGGCCTTCAGAATAATGCAACATGTAGCATGTTTTCATTTCCCTTACAATAAATGTAATTAAAGGAGTTATAGTAAATAAAAGTCCAATGACAGCTTATTTTTACAAAGTAAAACGTAAGAGAATAGTATCAACCCCCAAGGTGCGCTGTGAAATTATTTGCTGCTGATAAATGCGCATAAAAAACAAAACATTACACTATTGTCTTTCGAAATTAAATCAACCTCCTTATCATTCAGTTAGGCCTAATTTAAATTCAATTGTGAAGGTGCACAATGATCGCCCATTCATCATTCATTCAGTGAGCAAAGAGAGACATCAGATTAGTGCTCATGAGCAAAGAGAGACATCAGATTAGTGCCTGGCTGGGTACCAACATCCTACAGCACATTGTTTTGGCAGGTTAAGTTGGGAATAGGTGAGAGAAAAAAATAAAAACTGTTAAAAAAAGGCTCTAAATACTTCTGTTTGTGATTTCAAAATTCTGACAAATGAGCAGTGTCAAATACAAACATTTAGGAAAAGTCAGGGAAGGAACAGGACATTTGTATTTATTTATAAAATAAACGTCAGTGGATAAACGTCAGTGGCCGTTGGCCTATATTTGCACTATTCAATTCACAGATCTCATCTACATGGTGGAGGACTTTCTCTAGATATTTCATGGACTAATCGATTTACCTTTGCACTTGCGGTGGCACTCTTCAAACGTGCCAGGGTTGGGCAGAGGGCCTTCTGCCTCCACCTGCTGACCGGGTGCCGCGTTGCCTGAAGGAAGTACAGGTGATACTGGGGGCATTGAGAAGCCTGGGGGTACCGTCATCCCTGGGCTGCCAGGACTACCACCAGCAGGAGCCAGTGGCGGGTTGGGGGAGCTGGCTGCCAAAACACTGCCCATTCTGTGAGAGGAGATGATAGGATGAGACAGGGGTGGAGGTAGAAAAGGGGGAGGATATATGTGATGGTTTGTTGGAAGATGCTGGGTGTATTCGGAGACGGTTAGCTATCTCTGGGCAGTTGACCAGTAGGGGCGATAGAAAACTGGTACAGGAAGAGATGGGGCTGTTTGTCAAAAGAACAGCAAAGACAACAAAAGCGCACCAATTTACATGTCAGCATAGATTACATTGTAGTGTTCAATTTACAGAGGGAACGCCAATAAATTACAATTGTGGCCTAGCCATGAATGCGGCTCATGAGCTTTATAACATATCCCCAAAGATTGAGTTGGATCATTAGAGGTTTACACACAAAGCATGGTAATTAGCTACATAGCTAGTTAGTACAGGTGGCATTTACGTGATAGTCATCATTGAATGGGTAGCTCAAAAACCATGCCAGCAATGAAAGGTTTCTTGTAGTAGTTACCATCTCACCCAGTGCCATGGTGCTGAATTAATTGTGATTATTTCTGGCTATTAGTGACAGCTATCAAGTTGAATAATTAAATCGGCTGACGTGTATCTAGATGGCCAACCCGTTAGCTGGCCTGCTGTAACTAGTAGTTAGCTAACGAATGGTGTAGGAGGTATGTTGTAAAACGACGGCAATGAAACGTTAGCTAGCTAGCTGCATAGGCTCTCCACAGATACTATATCCTGATGTTCTTATAGAAAACACGGATGAAACACCTACTCGGGAAATAATTAAAAGCCTAATTCACAAGATCCTCAGCAACGCAAAAAGTACAATCTTTAGACTGTCTATTTTCAATGAAACCTCGCTAAAATTGATACTCACGTTGCGATTTCCAGAGGACGATGCAACACCCGGCAGTAACGTAAGACCTCAAACTACCATGCGTCATAGCTAAGACCCGCCTACTTACTTGAGGTAGCACTTGGATTGGGCAAATGAGCCCACCTCTGAACAACGTGTGGCAGAAATACATGTCAATCTCAGCGTAAACAACCAGCATGGCACCACTGAGGTATAAGAAAACTCAAGCGTGATAATTCGAAGGCATGGTTTTGTTATTTCGACCACACCTCCACTTGTAGCCAACTGGTTATTAGACGTTTCAGTCACAAGAGAACTGCAATAAGATTGGACAAATGCAATATCTGCCTTACCCAACCATGCTTGCTGACAGATTGCAAAATTGACTATTTTTCTGATTTGGAAAAGACAGCAAGGTTCTCAAGGGCTGAAGGTGGGGTCATCACTGTTTGGAGGCTTCTGATTGGTGGACGAGGGGAGTCATTGAGGTTGGTTTCAGTTCAGGGACGTAAAATAAAAAAGTGCTGCCTGTGAAGGTCAGTGACAGCATGAGGGTCTTGGGTCAAATTCATAAAAACGAATGGAATAGCTCCTACACCACTTTTTCCGCAGGGCCGGATTACCACATGCTCTGGGATCCCCCGACCTCCAGAGGTTGGGGCCCTTCTGGTGGGGGTGGGGGGGTCAGACAGCATATGATAGCAAAATGTATAGAATTGCAGAAAATTTGCTTTAAAACTGCAAAATTCTCTCTCAACCTAATGGCAAATTGATAACAAAATAATAAGATGTGCTATAAAAAAAAGTGTAGAATTGCAGACAATTAGCTTTAAAACATGACAAAATGTGTAGAATAGCATTATAAAACTGCACATTTTACTCTCTGCACCATTACGAAATGAGTGGACTTAACTTGCAACAATTCTCAACCACTAACAAACGCAGCAATGTTGTGGATGTGTGCTTTGTGCTGACACATGTCCGTCAATATCTATGGAAGCTTTACCTTTCAGTTAGAATAATGACCTGAGCAGTCACTAACTTTACATCGCTCTGGATGAAGAGAATCTGCTTCATTTGAATGTAAGAATGTAGGCCTAAACACCTGAGTGCAGACAACTATGTGTAAAAGCATCACAAAAGCACACAACCTGGCATGTACACAAGCCTTCAAAGACAGGAACAATGAAAAAACACCACACTTTCAATTGAGTTCATTTTTATTACATTTTATAACCCCCTGTATTAATTCCAATGCCATTAAAGTACAATTTAAGACTTTGATAGAAGTAGATAATTGAAGTACGCTTCTTGTATTGGTTGTTTCTAGGGTTACAGAGGGGGGAGGTGTAATAAGCCAAATTGACATAGTTGCATTTTAAATTGTAATATTGTAAGACAATTAATGGGGCAACTTTACCCATCGACTTCCTCTATAAATCAGATCAAGCATACATGTATGCTCCAATATAGTGGCTGACTACGGCTGTCTGATTTGTAAGACAAATGACCTTGTCAAAGTTTCAGTGTTAAGACCTCCGTTTGTAATTCTCACTCTGCATGGGGCTGAACAGTTTTGAAAATAACAAATGAGAAAGTAAAAGGAATGAATAGCCACCAAGGTGTGTACATTCCCACATACAGTGCCTACAGAAAGTGTTCACACCCCTTGACTCTTCCCACATTTTATGAAAAGCTGAATTGTCTTGAGTCAATAAGTTGTTATGACAAGCCAAAATAAGTTTGGGAGTAAAAATGTGCTTCAGTTTCATGGACACACTGTGTGCAATAGTGTTTAACATGATTTTTTTAGTGACTACCTCATCTCTGTACCTCACACGTATATTTATCCCTCAGTCAAGCTGTCAATTTCAAACACAGGTGCTTCTACAAAGTATTGATTCAGGGGTGTGAATAATTATGTAAATTAGACATTTATGCATTTCATTTTCAATCAATTTGAAAACATTTCTAAAAACATGTTTTCACTTTGTCATTATGGGGTATTGTGTGTAGATGGGTGAGAAAGAAATGTATTTAATCAATTTTGAATTCAGGCTGTAACAACAAAATGTGGAATAAGTCAAGGGGTAGGAATACTTTCTGAATGCACTATACAATAACAACAGAAAACACAGGACAACTGAATTCTGAAATGGCTTCTCCCCCTTAATGACCACAGAAAATGTTTTACTCACGTATGTGACAAATTTAACCGTGGCTATGTTTAAAAATTCCAAACAAGTAATTTAGCAAATTAGAATTTTAGTACCAGTCATTCATCCAGTTTCCAGGAACAGAATACACTATTTTCTTCCCAGCTCTTGCAGAATTCAGTCTCTCAGTTTATTGAATGTAGAGTCTCTGCATGTAAGAGGAGTCTGCATTAGAGAAGCACAACACAGTCATGCATGCAATTCAGAATTTGTGCAACTGGAGATACATTTGAGGCTTCGCTGTATTAGCTCTATTGCAATTTGGGAATCAGGGGTATTCTGGTTTCAAAATGATCTGTACCAGTTTATTTTCTCCAAACCCCATGCTGCAATACCATAATTCTTGTTTGCTTAATTGTATTATACCCCAAACCCCTTTTACCTTTCCCCACACCATAGACCATATAGGCTAGCTCATACTCGTGTTCTTAAGGGTATCAACATGATTACCTTTTCCAAACATCTTGGAGGAGTTAACAACAAGTGAACCTTCCCTCCCCCATTTGTACTCATTCATTCACACAATCACAACTTGACTCAATGGCCAAGAGCACGCACACACAGATCCACACAGGATTAGACAGTGACATACACTCAGTGGCCAGTTTATTAGGTACACTACACCGCTCACGAAAATGGTTAGCTCCTACAGACAACGAGTCACGTGGCCGTGGCTTGCTATATATAGGCAATATAGCATATACAGGCATCGACGCATTCAGTTACTGGTCAACTGAACGTTAGAATGGGCAAAATGAGTGACCTAAGCATCTGAGCGTGTTATGATCTTCAAGCGCGCCAGTTCCAGTATTTCAAAAATGTCCGGCTTCCTTTTCATGCAAGTGTAACAGTATAACTTTACGGCGTCCCCTCGCCCCGACCCGGGCGCGAACCAGGGACCCTCTGCACACATCAACAACAGTCAGCTACGAAGCATCGTTACCCATCGCTCCACAAAAGCCGCGGCCCTTGCAGAGCAAGGGGAAACCCTACTTCAAGTCTCAGAGCAAGTGACGTAACCGATTGAAACGCTATTAGCGCGTACCCGCTAACTAGCTAGCCATTTCACATCCGTTACACAAGACAGTGTCTAGGGTTTACCAAGAATGGTGTGACAAATAAAATACACCCAGCCAGGGACAGTCCTGTTGGCGAAAACAGCTCGTTGATGAGAGGTCGATGGTGAATGGCAAGCTAACAGGCAGAATCATGCAAGCTAACAGGCAGGCCACAAACAGAAAAATAACGGCGCAGTACAACAGTGGTGTGCAGAATGGCATCTCTGAAAGCACAACTTGTCGATTCTTGTCACGGATGGGCTATTGCAGCAGACGACCACACCAGGTTCCACCCCTATCAGCTAAAAACAAGAAGCGGCTCCAGTGAGCACGCGATCACCAACACCGGACAATTGAGGAGTGGAAAAAACCGCCTGGTCCGACGAATCCCGGTTCCTGTTGCGTCATGCTGATGGCAGAGTCAGGATTTGGCGTAAGCAAGTCCATGGCCACATCCTGCCTGGTGTCAACGGCACAGGCTGATGGTGGTGGTGTAATGGTTTGGGGAATGTTGTCCTGGCACACATTAGGTCCCTTGATAGGAATTGAGCAATGTTTCCATGCCCCAGATAATTCAGGATGTTCTGGAGGCAAAGGGGGGATCTGACCAGGTACTAGATGGGTGTACCTAATAAACTGAGTATACAGACATTTACCCACTGACATAGACTGAATATTCCATCTCTACACTCTTAACAGTGCCTGTTTTCTTGTCCCCTTTGTGACCACTGATCGGAAAGAACAGTGTGTGAAAGGAATTTGAAAAACTCTGCCTTGAGCTAGTTTGGGGTTTACACTATATGGCTAGTGTTGACCTATTCTGTCTTTGCACAGTATGGGTTACAAAGTAGACCAGAAAACAGGCTAGGGACAACAGCCATACGGGTATTAAGACATTGTATGTCACTCACATACAAACAAGCACACAGAAACATTCACAATTGCGTACAGAAATCCACATTTCAGCCAATTGAACACCCAACCAAACAATCCTACAGAACAGCCATTCATATACAGACACACAGGCAATCACATTCATACCAACAAACAAATAAATGAGACGGGACACTAACTTACTCTTAAAACACACCAACCAACCTTGTTTCTCACACACCAAGTTTCTCTCTATGACACACACACACACACACACACACACACACACACACACACACACACACACTTACTGACAGTCACTCACGCAAAGCACTCAAAATGCCATGGCGTGACATTACACTTTTTTGGTTTCGGTTCAATATAAATCCTGAAAGTCAGTATTTAAAATCAAACAAAATAAAAAAATCTAATATTCAAAACTACCTCCACCATGAAGCAAATTCATATTTTCTTTTGTTATTGTAAACGAATTGTGTAAACAACGAATCATTTACAAACCAATTTCCTCAAAATGATACCAACCACCTCGTAAAAAGATTGACCTAGATAACCAGTATGAATGTGCTCGGATAGCATTCTCTCCAGTACTTAAAATAAGCCAACTAATGGTCAAAATATAATACTTTTTTTGTACTTTGGGAGTAAAATTACAAATGTGTTGAGTTTCAGATCTGTTGCAAACCATATTGGTTGGTCCACTGTTGTGCTGGAGTTCTTAAGTACCAGAGAGAAGAAAAGATTCAAGATGACTCGCAAACCCACACAAACCCAGTGCCCCAAACCCTGCTCTGCCCCCCTCCCTGCTTAGCAAGCATTGTCAAAAATAATTTCAAAGAAAAGCAAAAAAAAAAAATCTAATATTTTTCTCTGCTTTCATCATCAGCTAAACATTTGTAGCAGGACTAAAGAAAAAGATCACAGCTGCCAGTTTGAAGATGCTACAATTCGCTTTCAAATATAATTCTGATGTGAGCCAACCCACCCCACACACAAGAATAGTCCCTCAGCTTTTCACAATCATAACAAAGCTGTACGAACCCCCCCCCCCCCCCCCCCAAAAAAAGAAGGGTTTTCCCAACCTAATGAATAGCAGAGATAACAAATGAGAGTTCTGCCAAGTTCTCAGCTCTGTATGTATCATATCAAAATACCCTCCCTTCTCCCTTGGAGCCAGGCTGAGGAACATCACCCAAGAGCTCTGAGGTTTTTAAAATAAAAGCTTGGTTTCTTGTTACCTAGTTTTTAGTCTAAATATACTATATTTTGTGCCAATGGGCTGCGTGTACCATTGGGCTGCACAGTACATATTGGCAATTAATACATTCACAACACTTTGGAGATAACATTTTTACATTTGAGTCAATTAGATTGATTCAAATTAGACCCTAAACCGAAGGACATACCCACAAAACTGTACCAACATGAAACGTCTAACTCTAAAAAACATATTATATTACTTTGAGGGACCCTCACAATTGAGGAAGAAAAAGCAGGTCTTAAAAATATGTTGAACCATGTTGTTTTGTACAAAGAAAACGTCAAGATTGCCTCTAGGGCAATTCAGGCCCATGTTTAGAGGGCCTTTTGACTGAATAATGTGTTTGTTTCCTCGTGTTTTGCTTTTCACATTTTGTGTCTGCTTTTCATGTATTGTGTAATAGATGTGTATGTAGATATTTATAGTGTAATTGTTGTTTATTGAGGTGTCCATGCAGGGGCTCATATGTGAAAGAGACAGTGGTTAAAAAAAAAGATCCCGTGCTGATCATAATCTCCAACAATACCTTGTGCGTCTTTCAGAAATTGGATGCATATGACTGAATAGATTGTAAATGCTACCTGTTCTTTCCATAGCTGCAGACATATGGGCCTATTTCCTATATAGTGCACTACTTTATGGGTCCTGGTCAAAATTAGTGCACTACTTTATGGGTCCTGGTCAAAAGTAGTGCACTCTGCAGGGAATAGGGTGATATTTTGACCCATAATCACATCACCACCGCAACATAAGTATGAAAGCTCAGAAAATAGTTTTACTAGTAAAATGTGGCACAAGCTCAGTAATTGGATGCTACTGTGACTTGTGTTTTCATCAACTGCTCCTGTGCTGGTCTGAGATCGTTTATATATATCAGGGAATTTTTGTCCGGTGCTATATTAGCTTGATTGTAGGCTACCATCCACAGTTTTTACAATGGGCCCAGTCTTATCTTCTTTCAGTAGTCTTATATCATATTTATATCTTATTCACATGATTGATTATTCATAGTGACAGGAAAACAGTCACGTTGCGTCTAAGTAAAAGCTGCCCTTTTTTTATTGCAAAGTTTACATTAAAAGTACTTTGGCATTCTAGATGATGTCAGTCAGAGTTTGAGCCTTGGTTATTGAGCATCTAGAACACGAACAAGATTCCCTAGGAGAGTGTGCACAACGAACGTTCTACTTGCATATATCTGAATCAACCGATGTTACAATTCAGCTTAATTGTGTCTGTATTCTGTCTGTTGTGTGGAGAGAGAGACAGATGGATGAACTGATAAGAGCGCACGTGGGAGAGGAATTAAGGCACTTGAGTGACAAAAGGCATGTGAATGTAAGCGGGGCAAGATGGCTAGTGTGAATGAGCCAATATAAAAGAGTTCATTTTGTCTCTACGATGGAGGAAGACCGGTTTAAATGTGTGAACGTGTTTGGGCCTTGCGTCCCTGGCAACCGCTTTGGTCCCGCCCACAAAGGGTAAAGAAGAAGGAATCTCTTGTTGAAATGCATTCGTTTTCATGTTAAATGGCTAAAAGTGTTTTATTTTCATATAATAATTAATTCTATCTATAACTGAGTTGATGTCTGATGTGTGAGCCTCTATGTTGAATTTAAAAAAATTAAAAACTTTGACCACTAATTTCAAGCCACGTATCAAAGGCAGTGAAATACTAGTAATTCAATACAACTGCATGAATGAAGGTGTCATGTACCACTGTAAAAACATACGTTTGGTGGTTTTCTATCTAGTGTGAGTGGGAACACTACCACAGCCGTTTGCATCTCCGTAATTTGAGATAAACAAAAAATTGATTTTGTCTAGTGACATGCATGTCATGTATACCTAGGTAACTCTAGCTACAGTAGCCTGAGGCAAGGCACAAGCAGTGTTACTTTTAAATCAGCAGAAATATTGTTGGGGAAAAAAATAACATTACTTTGTGTGCTATTCAAAGACCTGAGCCAGCTAGTTGTCATCGATAACAAATCCGGTTTGAATAACCGACCGTAAACATTTATTTTACGGTCGGCACCGACAGCACCTCTGAAAGTGTACATGACTCAAGCTGCTCATTTTGAACATGACCACTTTCAAGCAACCTAAAGCCATCAATCTATGTAGCTATTTTCCAATACAGGCATTATTTTGATAACCCAGCTAACTATATACACTGAGTGTACAAAACATTAGGAACACCTGCTCTTTCCATGACAGACTGATCAGGTAAATCCAGGTGAGAGCTACTGTATGATCCCTTATTGGATGTCACCTTCAATCAGTGTAGATGAAGGGGAGGAGACGGGTTAAAGGAGGATTTTTAAGCCTTGAGACAATTGATACATGAATTGTGTATGTGTGCCATTCAGAGGGCGAATGGGCAAGACAAAGGATTTACGTGCCTTTGAACGGGTTATGGTAGTAGGTGCCAGGCGCACCGGTTTGAGTGTGTGAAGAACTGCAACGCTGCTGGGTTTGTCTCACTCAACAGTTTCCTGTGTGTATCAAGGATGGTCCAGCATCCAAAGGACCTACCAGCCAACTTGACACAACTGTGGGAAGCATTGGAGTCAACATGGGCCAGAATACCTGTGGAACGCTTTTGAAACCCGACGAATTGAGGCTGTTCTGAGGGCAAAATGGGGTGCAACGCAATATTAGGAAGGTGTTCCTAATGTTTTGTACGCTCAGTGTATGTAGTACAGAAGATAAATTATTCAAGTCGAAGTTGGATATTAGTAGTGCTGTAGCAAAGGATTTATTATCCAACCATTTGTGAATTTACTAATAAGTTTAAAACCTACAAATATAGTATCTTAATTCCAATCAAAAATGCATGTAAGTGAATGAGCTTTCCAACATTCTGAAGCTTTCTTTACCCTTAGTGGTCGTTGCTAAGGCCTCATGTCATTGATGACACAAACCTGTCCTCCTCCAAAGCTGGCCATAAAAGTGGACGACATATTCAGCTGGAAACAGTACAACTTGATCAATATTTTGCATGGTTCTTACTTTTTTTAAGACAATGTTCCTCACCTATCTCTGAAGTTTTTCAGCTGATATGTTACCTTGCAATACCAGGATACAATCCAGAAAACATTAGCCTACATGTCTTAAGCCAAAAAAAGGACTGATTGATCTCATTCAGTGTGCATTGGGCAAGCTACCTTTGGTGCAAAACAACATGGTTAAACCAATTCAAATAAAAAAATGCAGGCAGCTCTTAATGAAATAACAAGGGGGGGAATAAGAACAGAACATACAAATCAGCAAAAAGTAAACTCGACCTTAACATCCATGTGCCAGGTTTTGAAGGTTGAGAAAAGAGAAGTTGAAGAGGTGCCTGAAGCCTGTGTGCAACAGCTGAATGTTGTGCAAAAGCCGGGTATGTCCCATTGTCCTGGATGGAAGATAAGGTGGCAAGGATTAAAAAGATGGGTCTCACACTTCATGCACATCACAAGATGGGTTCCCAATTTGAAATATCCCTTATCCCCCTTGTGTAGATCCACAATTATTTGATAGACGTAAGAAATATGGTCATGAGCCATATTGCCTTCTAAGGAACTTACCAAATTGCTTACGACCCTTTCAGATCTAAGTTAGGGTCGACCTAAAATATTAGACATTCTCACTGGCATGTCCGACTGATAGGTATAATATGCCCATATAAGCAATAAAGTACTGGGTCCATCTTGTCTTCTGATGAATTTTACATATTGCTAGACCGGCTCAGTAGCATGTCAGAGTAAATGACTCACCAGTCGAGGGGTTCTTAGGGCTCCTCCTGTTGGCAGCCTGTCTCCTTCAGCTCCTCCTCCACCTCGCAGTCTAGGTTGGCGGTGTGGAACTCGGCCACGTACAGGTTCTTGTCGATGCTGCCAGGGATGGGCTTGATGTCGGTGACTAGCTGGTCCTCGATGGACTTCAGGTTGAAGCGGTCCTCAGAGGTGATCAGGTTGATGGCCAGGCCCAGGTGACCAAACCTCCCTGAGAGATGTACATGTTGCCAGGATGCAAAACAGAGCATTCAGATATTAAAAGTTGATAAAAAGCATTGACATAATACCATAAGAAGCACATAAACAACACAAGAAAGTTTCCATACCTGATCTTCCAATGCGATGCAGGTATGTCTCGGCGTTCTTGGGGAAGTCGAAGTTGATGACGACATTGACGGCTTGGATGTCAATACCTCTGGTGAACAGATCTGTTTCAAACAGTAAACCAGAGCACAGTAAAATCAACTGTACTACATACCCAAGTAAAATCTGATATTACCAAACAAAATATGCAGAAAAAATTCAACTTATAAAAGTTTAAGAGCACAACATAACATTTAGGAGCACCAGAGCATCCATTGACCACCCCCATTGAATGAACTGCTGCTATAATAATGGAACACTAGTGACTTTATCCTGCTTTACTCATTTCATATGTATATACTGCATTCTATTTTCGTCAATGCCACTCAGACATTGGTCGTTCTAATATTTATACATTTCTTCATTCCATTCTTTTAGTTTTAGATTTGTGTGTATTGTTGTGAATTGTTAGATACTACTGCACTGTTGGAGCTAGGAACACAAGCATTTAGTTAGATACTACTGCACTGTTGGAGCTAGGAACACAAGCATTTAGTTAGATACTACTGCACTGTTGGAGCTAGGAACACAAGCATTTAGTTAGATACTACTGCACTGTTGGAGCTAGGAACACAAGCATTTAGTTAGATACTACTGCACTGTTGGAGCTAGGAACACAAGCATTTAGTTAGATACTACTGCACTGTTGGAGCTAGGAACACAAGCATTTAGTTAGATACTACTGCACTGTTGGAGCTAGGAACACAAGCATTTAGTTAGATACTACTGCACTGTTGGAGCTAGGAACACAAGCATTTAGTTAGATACTACTGCACTGTTGGAGCTAGGAACACAAGCATTTAGTTAGATACTACTGCACTGTTGGAGCTAGGAACACAAGCATTTAGTTAGATACTACTGCACTGTTGGAGCTAGGAACACAAGCATTTAGTTAGATACTACTGCACTGTTGGAGCTAGGAACACAAGCATTTAGTTAGATACTACTGCACTGTTGGAGCTAGAAACACAAGCATTTAGTTAGATACTACTGCACTGTTGGAGCTAGGAACACAAGCATTTAGTTAGATACTACTGCACTGTTGGAGCTAGGAACACAAGCATTTAGTTAGATACTACTGCACTGTTGGAGCTAGGAACACAAGCATTTAGTTAGATACTACTGCACTGTCAGAGCTAGGAACACAAGCATTTAGTTAGATACTACTGCACTGTCGGAGCTAGGAACACAAGCATTTAGTTAGATACTACTGCACTGTTGGAGCTAGGAACACAAGCATTTTGCTACACCCGCAATAACATCTGCTAAATATGCGTATGTGACCAATAAAATTTGATTTGACTTGTTACCCAAAAATATGGTATATATTTAAATGTAGACTTTAACTCATTTTAGCATTTTACTCAAGAGTTTATAAAACACCAGTACGTGGTTCCCCTTTCATATTGAAATGAAGAAGAAAAACAAGGAGAAGTAAACATGTTTAACGCTGTGCAATGTCACATGGATCCCTATCAATGAAGACTAGGTTTGGCCAAATTTTATAGCAGATTTTCTTAAATTGAAGCTGGTTCTGGAGGTATTCTAAGGATGATTATCAGGTTGCATAAACATGATTAGTGCATATTCCCCTCACAATTTTGCCCTTCAAATTTGTTTTGTAAACTAAATAACGAGAATAGGTTGCTGCTACTGGTCAGAGTCTGGGAGGCAGGCTGCCTCTGACTGGGGAGAGAAACCGGGTCGCTTGAGCCTACTGCCCGAGGTTCAGAGAAACAGCCATGTCTAAATATGTAGCCTACTAGAAACCAGATATTTTAATGTTTATAATACTCAAAATTGAGCCGAATATGACTGTTACCAATTATCACTCGTTTTGAGAAGTAGCGCTCACACGCGAGATGCACGTCTTGTCGCTTCGCAATCGAAACTTCCTCCATTTGAAAAATAATCCTTTTCAATATAATTATTATTTGTGCTTGAATGAATTTGCCATGTTAAATTTGACTGCGCAATTGTATGTGTTCCGAGTTAACAAACCCGCAAATATGTGGGCTAAGAAAAGAGGAGCGAGAGCGAAAGAGGAGATAATGCACTTTCCAAGTTTTACGCAACTTTTTTCTTCTTCACAAACCACCGCCTCTGAGGACCAGACCAAACCAAAAGCATAATTGGAGTTGAGGGGGGTTCAATTATAAAATAAGGTATCACTGTGTGGTGTAGGCCTAAAGTCATAGAAAGCAAGTAGCTGCCTGCGCTTTACGTTTACAAATAATTTCCAATCAATCAAACTCATCACGGTATATTATTGAGGGGCACATAACCCGCAAATTACGTGCCTGGGTATGACCATGAAACGAATGAATATGTGATTGCTTTTTCTCTAGGGCACGCAGAAACAATGGCAGAGCGAAGCCTAATCTTTACAAAATTGATCCGTTTTTTCTATCTAGGCGCACTGGTGCTCCCAAATTTATATTCCAGGTCTCACAGCTACATATTTAGAAGCACATTCAAAATGGTTGCATTTTAGAGCGCTGTGGACACGTACCGGTGCAGACAAGATTTCTGCAGAGTCCATTTCTGAAGTCGTGGAACACACGGTTTCTGTACTCCTGTGAGGATTAAAAGAACACTGCATGAGAGCACTGAACACACAACCTCAGAAAAGCATCTCTTCTCATGGCTCCCATACATTGACTAGCACAAACTCATATAGTCTCCTCTCTGGTCAGGTTTTTTCTTATAGGACAAATAACATGAATCTGAATCATCATTAAATCTGGTATGGTTTGTAGACCCACTAAATATGTTAATAATAATACTAATAATAATGGGTTGGAACCGGTCTAGGGAACAGAACCAAAAACTGTAAAAAAAAAAACTTTTTTACAGGAACAGAATCAGAACCACGAACTAAAGTAATCTATACTGTTCCGGAACAGAACTGTTATTTTAAAACCAGGGGAACTGGTTAACAACATTATTTTAAGTTGCGGTCATTTTTTCCCAGTCCAACAAAAAGGAAAGCACTTATGCAAACCCCTCACTCTGTCACTCAGAAACTTATTCCAGTCTCTGCCTGACAGAAAATCTTTGCCAGTGTGTAGGCAATCCTCTGTACGTACAATTCATAACAACAAGATGCACAGTGCTTCACGCTAAGCCTTCTCCTGTATCGCCTCTCGCGCTTTCCCCACCCGCCAAATGTCAGTCGCATCTCGCGCCTTACTCTAGTCTGTCCAATGCATGTAAATAGCTTGCCCGCTCCATAGCAAGCTGCTCTATCCGCACTGATTGGTGAAGTAATTAATGTCGAGCAACAATGCCTTCAGAAAGTATTTACACCCCTTGACTTTTTCCAAATGTTGTTGTGTTACAGCCTGAATTTAAAATGTATTCAATTGTGATTTTTCTTTCATCGCTGCTCTACACACAATACCCCATAATATCAAAGTGGATTTTTTTTTTTTTAAATGTGTATTTATTTATTTTTTACAAATTCATTAAAAATTAAAAGCTGAAATGTCTTGAGTCAATTAGTATTCAACCCCTTTGTTACGGCAAGCCTAAATAAGTTCAGGAGTAAACATCTGCTGAACACGTCACATAATAAGTTGCATGGACTCACTGTGTGTGCAATAATAGTGTTTAACATAATTATTGAATGACTACCTCACCTCTGTACCCCACACATACAATTATCTGTAAGGTCCGCAAGAGGTTGGTGGCACCATAATTTACATAAATACATCAAAACACATGGCTTGATGCCATTCCATTTGCTCCATTCCAGCCCTTATTATGAGCCGGCCTCCCCTCAGCAGCCTCCACTGGTAAGGTCCCCCAGTCGAACAGTAAATGTCAAACACAGATTCAACCAAAGAGCGAGGCACCTATTGGTAGATACATTTTTTGTTGTTGTTTAAAGCAGACATTGAATATTCCTTTGAACATGGTGAAGTTATTAATTACACTTTGGATGGTGTATCAATACATCCTGTTACTACAAAGATACAGGTGTCCTTCCTAACTCGGTTGCCGGAAAGGAAGGAAACCGCTCAGGGATTTCACCACAAGGCCAATGGTGACTTTAAAACAGTTACAGTTTAATGGCTGTGCTAGGAGAAAAGTGAGAATGGATCAACGATATTGTAGTTACTCCACAATACTAATCTAATTGACAGATTAAAAGGGAAGCCTGTACAGAATATTCCGCAACAAGGCACTAAAGTAATACTACAAAAAATGTGGCAATGCAATTCACTTTTTGTCCCGAATGTTTGGGGAAAATCCTATGTAAACATTCCCGAGTACCACTTCCCATATTTTCAAACATAACCGTGGCTGCATCATGTTATAGGTATGCTTGTAATCATTAAGGACTGGGGAGTTTCTCAGGATAAAAAGGAAACGGAATGGAGCTAGGCACAGCCAAAATCCTAGAGAAAAACCTGGTTCAGTCTGCTTTCCACCAGTCATTGGGAGATTAATTCAACTCTCAGCAGGACAATAGCCTAAAACACAAGGCCAAATTTACACTTGTGTTACTTACCAAGAAGACAGTGAATGTTCCTGTGGCCGAGTTACAGTTAACTTAAATCTGGTTGTCTAGCAATTGTTCAACAACCAATTTTATCATCATTTTCAATACATTAGCAGAAAAAAATACAAATAAAAACGTTTTCACTTTGTCATTATGGGGTATTGTGTGTAATGGTTGGTATTTTTTTAAAGTTTTAATTCATTTTGAATTTAGGCTGTAACAACAAAATGTGGAATATGTCAAGGGTTTTAGTTTAATTTATTTGCACCAAAGAAAACAAGTGACAAAACAGATTAAATAAAATATATAACAAATAAAATGTGCAGGTGTGGTTGGAAGCCTAGTGGCTTATATGAAAAACACACCACAAAAAAGCAATATACAATATGTCATGACTCTCTCTTTGGTGAGAATCAAAGGTGCCAGATCAGCTAGGCCAATGGCTGACAGATAGCCAAACTCTCTCTCTCTCTTGGGGGAGTTGGCCCGGTTTTATGACTTTATGCTGGTCGTAAACTTTCTCTCTCTTGCACTGCAGTATGGAGAAGTTAAAAATCCCTTTGTTGTAACAGAGACAGACTTTGCCAAAACTTCAAACATCAAATAATGAACATTGGGACAATATATTTCAATATCCAAATGTTGGGAATTATGACAGATGTGATATGGAAATGAATGTCTATTTTGTCATTAAAATGATCAGAAAGACTGTATAACATGCTAACTGTAATTCTGAAAGTGTATACGTCCTAGTGAACAGGTTGCATCTAAAATAAATGATTAAGTATAAGAATACTTATGAAAAGATAGAAATGTGATTTTACCCTTCTAAATGAGATAATGGCTTTTCATATAAATCTGGGCCAAGTCGGTAACCACGCCCATGTGAGCACAGACATTGTTTCAACATGACGGAACCGGCTTTCCGACCAGAGTGCTTAAAAGGACTCGCTGAAAAATTAACATATTAGACCAGACAGCGTGGAAAGGTGGCTACACGGTTTAAAATGGTTAAAACTACAAGACCAGAAAATGGTAAGACCCTCTGAAACTTTCGACGAGTGAAGGTGAAGACTAGACTACACATTCACAGCCTGCAGCTATATACAGTGGGGAGAACAAGTATTTGATACACTGCCAATTTTGCAGGCTTTCCTACTTACAAAGCATGTAGAGGTCTGTAATTTTTATCATAGGTACACTTCAACTGTGAGAGACGGAATCTAAAACAAAAATCCAGAAAATCACATTGTATGATTTTTAAGTAATTAATGTTAATTAATGTTTCGGAGGACGCATGGCTCTCGACCTTCGTCTCTCCCGAGCCCGTACGGGAGTTGTAGCGATGAGACAAGACAGTAACTACTAACAATTGGATACCACGAAATTGGGGAGAAAAAGGGGGTTAAAAAAAAACACTATAGTTTGTTAACAAGAAATTTGTGGAGTGGTTGAAAAACAAGTTTTAATGACTCCAACCTAAGTGTATGTAAACTTCCGACTTCAACTGTATATCAGCCCTCTGATTACAATTAAGAGTAAAACGTGCCGCCCTGTTCTGGGCCAGCTAATACCCTTCCTAGAATAGGTCTTTCCTTGTCGCACTGGACCACACGACTGGACAATAATCAAGATGAGACAAAACTAGAGCCTGTAGAACTTTTTGGAGTGTGGTGTCAAAAAGCAGAGCATATCTTTATTACGGCTAGACCTCTCCCCATTAATGCAACCATTGAATCTATATGTTTTGACCATAACAGTTTACAATCTAAGGTAACGCCAAGTAATTTAGTCTCCTCAACATGTTCAAAAGCCACACCATTCATTACCAGATAAAGCTGAAGTCAAGCACTTAACCTGTTGAGGACAGAGGGCGCTGTTTTCACTTTGGGGGAAAATCGTGCCCAATTTAAACGGCCTCGTACTCAATTCTTGCTCGTACAATATGCATATTATTATTACTATTGGATAGAAAACACTCTCTAGTTTCTAAAACCGTTTGAATTATATCTGTGAGTAAAACAGAACTCATTTGGCAGCAAACTTCCTGACAGGAAGTGGAAAATCTGAAATCGATGCTGTGTTCTAGGGCCTGCCTATAAATGCCCTTCATATATATCAGTATACATGCACTTCATACGTCTTCCACTAGATGTCGACAGGCAGTGAGAGAAGAAATTGAGTGAATAACTTGATCTGGGGTCGAATGAAAGCTCTCGGCATGACGTGTCACCAGTTTCCTGTTTTCTGGAGAGCGAGTGAAGGGACCTGGATTTGCCTTCTGATAAGCTGTCGTTATGGACGACTAATATCTCCGGCTTTGATTTTATTTGATACATGTGACAATATCATCGTAAAGTATGTTTTTTCAATATAGTTTTATTAGATTATTGAAATTTATTCGGGACGTTAGGCGTGTTGCGTTGTGTGCCTTTGTTCAGGAAGGAGAGCTTAGCGCCACTTTGCTAGCTTTCCGTGCTAATTGACTGGAGAAGAGGACATTCTAAATCCAAACAACGATTGTTCCCGACAAAGGACCCCTTGTACAACATTCTGATGAAAGATCATCAAAAGTAGGACCCATTTTATGATGCTATTTCATATATCTGTCGAACATGTTGTACTAGTTGTTTGCGCCCAGATTTTGGGTACTCTCTCGCTATACCTAAGCTGGATGTCGTAATGAAGTTATTTTTAGAATTCTAACACGGCGATTGCATTAAGAACTAGTGTATCTATCATTTCCTATACAACATGTATTTTCTAGTAACGTTTATGAATAGTTATTTGGTCAGAATAGTTGGAGTGTCATAAAAATATCCGCACATTTTGGGAAAAAGATGCTACGTTAGCACAATGTATAACCACTGATTTCAGCTCTAAATATGCACATTTTCGAACAAAACATAAGTGTATGTATAACCTGATGTTATAGGACTGTCATCTGATGAAGCTTATCAAGGTTAGTCAAAAATTATATATCTTTTGCTGGTTTATTCGCAATCGCTAACGTGCCTATTGCTATCGCTAACGTGCCTTGATGAATGAATGCGGTAGTGTGGTAGGCTATTGTAGTAAGCTAATATAATGCTATATTGTGTTTTCGCTGTAAAACACTTAAAAAATCGGAAATATTGGCTGGATTCACAAGATGTTTGTCTTTAATTTGCTGTACACCATCGATTTTTCTGAAATGTTTTATGATGAGTATTTAGGTATTTGACGTTGGTGTCTGTAATTACTCTGGCTGCTTCGGTTCTATTTCTGACGGTAGCTGTGATGGTAGCTGCAATGTAAAACTGATTTATACCTCAAATATGCACATTTTTCGAACAAAACATAGATTTATTGTATAACATGTTATAAGACTGTCATCTGATGAAGTTGTTTCTTGGTTAGTTTGGTTGGTTCTTGGTTAGTTAGGTTGGCTTTGTGCATGCTACCTGTGCTGTGAAAAATGTCTGTCCTTTTTTGTATTTGGTGGTGAGCTAACATAAATATGTGGTGTTTTCGCTGTAAAACATTTTAAAAATCGTACATGTTGACTGGATTCACAAGATGTGTATCTTTCATTTGCTGTATTGGACTTGTTAATGTGTGAAAGTTAAATATTTCTAAAAAATATATTTTGAATTTCGCGCTCTGCCTTTTCAGTGGAATGTGGGAGGAGTTCCGCTAGCGGAACGCCAGAGCCAGACAGAAAGGAATGATTTGTACCAAATACAATGCTCTTAGTTCTAGAGATGTTCAGGACCAGTTTATTACTGGCCACCCATTCCAAAACAGACTGTGAATCTTTGTTTAGGGTTTCAGTGACTTCATTAGCTGTGGTTGCTGATGTGTATATAGTTTAATCATCAGAATACACGGACACACATGCTTTGCATAATGCCAGTGGCAGGTCATTGATAAAAATAGAAACGAGTAGAGGGCCTAGAGAGCTGCCCTGTGTTACACCACACGTTACATGTTTGACATGAGAAAAGCTTCCATTAAATAAATAATTAAGCCAATTTGTGTATCACTGATTCATCACTTCGGCTAAGGTTCTTGTGGATTAAGATATTTGCGAAGTTCAGAATGAGACTGATATAAGGAAACTATTGATTGATAACTAGTATATCGATATGTTCTTGAGTTAATTCGGGAAACAGTAACTCATTAAATAAACTTTTCCCATGATGCCCCAAATTACTAATGAATTAGTTGCATGATTAATTTAATCAAGTAATAATTAAACGTAGGAGGTAATTAAGTACCAAAAAAATAAAAAAAATAAAGATAAAACCTACTATTCATAAATTAATTTATCAGTAATCACGCAGCAGTGGCTTCGGGACAAGTCTCAATGTCCTTGAGTGGCCCAGCCAGAGCCCAGACTTGAACTTGATCTGACATCTGTGGAGAAACCTGAAAATAGCTGTGCAGCGACGCTCCCCATCCAACCTGACAGAGCTTTAGAGGATCTGCCGAGAAGAATGGGAGGAGCTCCCCAAATGCAGGTGTGCCAAACTTGTAGCGTCATACCCAAGAAGACTCGAGGCTGTAATCGCTGCCAAAGGTGCTACAACAAAGTACTGAGTAAACGGTATGAATACTTACAGTATGTAAATGCTATATTTCAATATTTATTTTTTGCAAACATAAAAAAAAAAAAAAATGTTTTTGCTTTGTCATTATGGGGGATTGTGTGTAGATTTATGACGGGGAAAAAAATATGAATCCATTTTAGAATAAGGCCGTAACGTAACAAAATGTGGAAAAAGTCAATGGGTCTGAATACTTTCTGGATACACAGTAGATTGGGTACAACAAAGGTCCAACTATCGAACGCTGTGGCATGTCACAGAATATCTTGGCCCTGGTAGATGCACAGCCGTTTGAATAAATAAATTGTTCTCTATCATAAACATAATTATATGACCAATTATATATATAATCATGAAAACAATAGTATTGCAATCTAGAAAGTAATATTTCATGATCAACCGTGTCAAACACTTTGGATACATCTAAAAAGATGCTAAGAGAGTATTCATTGTTGTTTAGGGCTGTAAAAATTTAATCCACAAGTTGCAAAAGAGCCAAATCTGTGGAGTAGTTTTTACGAAAACCATATTGTAGCTCATATAGAATACAGTGTTGATTTAAATATTTCAATATTCTGATAGACACATTTTTCAAGGATTCTGTAAAACACATGGTAGTACATATTGGGCGATAATTTGTAAAATATCAAATATTTAGGAACAATACGACTTTGCGAAGCGGAATCGAGGAAGACACTGATTTCACCAAAAAAGGCCCCAATCTCATCATGACCTGCTGCTGATCTTAAAGCGCTCACAATTAATTTTGTTAAATATTCTACATCTACTGCTACTAATCAATACCATCTGTTTATTTCCAGCGGCCAAAGAGAAGTGGGAAATTAGAAAGTGGTCAGAAATGTCAGTATAAAGTATACCCGTATTATTTGTAAAAATATGGGTGGCAGACAAACTGGTCACTCTGTGGTCTTATAGATGAGGGAATAAAGATAGATGGAGTATAAAGTATTCACTCTGTGGTCTTATAGATGAGGGAATACAGATAGATGGAGTATAAAGTATTCAACAAGTCAGATGAACTGGTCACTCTGTGGTCTTATAGATGAGGGGACACAGATAGATGGAGTATAAAGCATTCAACAAGTCAGATGTCATTGAGTGGTTCTCTTCAATAAGTTTGTTGTAATCATCCAATAGAAAACAAATTGTATCTTCATTATTCATCAAATTTAAGGTTGATGCAAGGACAAATGAAACTCCCAATATTGGAATCGGGTAGATGGATGAAATACCACTTTAGCACTCAAAAATGAACAGGAGAGAATTTGTAGGAAAAGAGATTGAACATCAATGTAATCAGATGTAAGTGCAAGATACTTTATGAACAGAAATGGACACTCCTCCTCCCACTTTATGTTGTACAGTGGTGAACAGCATTAGGAGACATGCCATACGTCTCTTCAGTCAACATGCTTCTGAAAGGGCAACAATGCAATTATTCATGATAGAGAGAAGACAGATAATGAACAAAAGTGGTCGTGATTTTTAGGAAGACCGCGAACGTTCAAATCAAAGGTCGAAAATAAGCTTGTCTTGGAAATAGATCGACTGTTATACAGGTTGTTACATCTTTTAATATTATAGTAATCACAAGTGATCGTCATCTCCGGTAAAATTCAGCAAATTTGAATCCGGATCAACAACCATATTTATCGTTGGCTTCATTAATATCTAACGGGTTAAAGACCATGTTATCAGGGTTGATATCGTTGGCTTCATTAATATCTAATGGGTTAAAGACCATGTTATCAGGGTTCATATCCTGCCCAATTAAGAGAGATACACAGTCGGAATCATCCAATGAGTGGAACGGAAATATAGAAGTGCATGCTTCACATGTCCAACATAACCACACATTTGTGATAGTTTTTATCAATAGGGACGCACTTCCTACAGAATGCACATTGACACAGTCCACATAACACCACTGAAGACTTCAGAGGGTTATGACATTTAGAGCAATGTGTGTTTTAGGTCATGAGGTTAGGTGAAACACGTGTGTGTGTGGGTGGTGTAAGAATATTTTGAAGATAAATACACAATGCAAAGGACGGCTGTACTGGAGCAGGATACTTGTTATTTGGCCATTGGCCATATTTTACTGCAAAAAATTATAATTGGTCAATCACAGGCTAGGGCTAGGGGTTATAAATTACACCCTGTCGGTTTGTTCTGTGGAGAGAATCTCTGAGGACAGGGAAGAAATTACCATCTACCATCTACTTCCAAGCATGATAAGTCCTCTTTGAATAAACCTATTTTCCTCCCCCTGATTTGCTTTGGGGTCTGTGATATTGAAGAATAACATCAACTGCTAACAGTGAGAATAAATGTGTGTGTGTGGGTGGGTGCGTGAATACTTTCTGAAGGCACAGTAAATGTAAAAAAATAAATAATAATAATAATAATATTTCAGAGGTATAAAAAAGGAACATAAAGGAACGATATAAACCGTTTTTTTTTTTTGTACGAACCCGTTCAGAACTTTATTTTTCTGGTCGGAACAGTGGAACGGAACAAAAAGAAAATTCTGTTCAGAACGAAAACGATTGGAAAATAATTTTGGTTCCAACCCAATAATAATGTTTAACCTCTTTTCAGGATGCAGATTTTTCTCTTGTAGGACAATAAGCGTGAATCTAAATGGCTCACCTGCATCATCTTGGCGTGGATGTAGAAGCAGGAGTAGCCCAGCTGGGTGATCTTCTTGGCCAGCAGCTCAACTCTCTGGGTGGAGTTACAGAAGATAATGGACTGATTGATCTGCAGCTGTGAAAAACAAACCACAAGAGAAAGGAAATGTTAAAACTAACAAACTATAACAAAACACTTCATATAACGCTTTTCATGAGAATCTCAAAGCTGTAAATGCTTTAAAAACAACAATATAGAGTTCTGGCAGGTCTTAGGCGATGGTTTAACATGAATGTAAACATTTCTGAAGTGGGTTTGAAAGATCAGAGTGACTGCGGATCCGAATCCCCCCCGTACTAAAAAAGCTTATGCGCATGTGCGGAACACGTTCTACACGTGTTTATTCTCCACGCAGTCTCTGCTCTACTAGTCTGACTACCAGTCACTTTACCTAACATTCCACTCGTCACAAGTCTAAAAAATACATTTAATATAGCCTAAACCAACACAATAAATCCATTATTAAAGAAACATGATCTGAAGAAAATGTATCCCATTTCAGAAGAATAGAACAGCATATTCTGAGTTGTCCTTACGTTAGGACCTGACCACCTGTGCAATATGGCTGTGGGCTACACTAGTTCATTTAGCAGACAGGTTAGAATTACGTGGCATTCTTTTATAGTATGAAGAATAGGCCTACAATTGAACATAGTTGAATAAATAGAAAGGATATTTTCCCCAAATGATTTGCGAGGGACCTCACACATGCGGCTATTCTGTGTTGAGCATTTAACAAAGAAACATATCCGCCTATATGCTTCATTTAGAGTTATTTATGCAACTTTAGTTGTGATACAAATGTTATGCTATATGTTTTGATTTTAAACACATTCTAAGGATGCATGATGCAACAACTAATGATGATTTGAAAAAGTTACAAAAACCATCCTTAGCTTACACTCGAAGAGCTAATGCAGTTTACGTGCAGTTACAATTTTAATATGCAAGCACTTGCAGCATGTCCATAAGGATAGGGGAAGCTAAGCTTTACCTAATGTAAACTGAATTAAAATCGCCAAAATTATATAGCCTAATTAGAAGGGATGCACAATATCGGTGAACATATCGGAATCAGACAATATTAGCTAAAAATGCCAACATCGTTATCGGCCCGATGTCTAGTTTAATGCCGATCTGCAAAACCGATGTCAAATCTGAAGTTCACACCTATAGAACGTAAGCACATGACATAATGACGCCACGTAAAATTCCGCGCAGCACAGTATTCCTAACTTAGCCCACAATGTCTGCTGTCTGGATCGAGCAGTCAACAAGTCGAGCAGTCATTT